>NC_045453.1:35642207-35727848 GCF_002776525.5 Piliocolobus tephrosceles
GGCCACCTCGCCCGGCTAGTTTTTTTGTATTTTCAGTAGAGACGGGGTTTCACTGTGTTAGCCAGGATGGTCCCGATCTCCTGACTTCGTGATCCACCCGTCTCGGCCTCCCAAAGTGCTGGGATTACAGGCTTGAGGCACCGCGCCCGGCCCAGAAACTGAATTTTTAAGAGATGACATTTACCATGGTATTAAAAAATATATGAAAAAAGTTAGAAATAGGGCCAGGCACGGTGGTTCACGCCTGTAATCCCAGCACTTTGGGAGGCCAAGGTGGGCAGGTCACCAGAGGTCAGCAGTTTGAGACCAGCCTGGCCAACATGGTGAAACCCCATCTCTACTAAAAATACAAAAATTAGCCGAGGCTGGTGGCAGGCACCTGTAATTCCAGCTACTCAGGGGGCTGAGGCAGGAGAATTGCTTGAACCTGGGAGGCAGAGGTTGCAGTGAGCCGAGATCACACCACTGCAGTCCAGCCTCAGCGACAAAGTGAGACTCAGTCTCAAAAAAAAAAAAAAAAAAGCTTAGAAATAAATTTGACAGAAAGACCTGTACACTGAAAACTACAAAATACTGTTGAAATAAATTAAAAAGATGGACAAATATATAGAGTATACTATGTTCATGGATTAGAAGGTTTGATAGTGTTAAGATGTCTGTTATTCCCAAAATTGATGTATGCAGTTCCAATAAAAATCCAGCAGTGTCTTAGTCCATTTGCGCTGTCATAACAAGACACCTTAGACTGGGTCACTTATAAACAACAGAAATGTATTGCTCCTAGTTCTGGAAGCTGGAAAGTTCCAGATCAAGGCACCAGCATATATGATGACTGGTGAGGGCCTGTTCCGCTCAGATGGTGCCTTCCTGCTGCATCCTCATGTACCAGAGAGAGAAAATCAGCTCCCTTAGGCCTCTTGTAAAAGGGCACTAATCCCATTCATGATGGCTCTCCCATCATGACCTAGTCACCTCCTAAAGATCCCTCTTCTTATTTTTTATTTTTGTTTTTGAGATGGAGTCTCAATTTATTGCCTAGGCTGGAGTGTAATGGTGTGATCTCGGTTCACTGCAACCTCCGCCTCCCAGGTTCAAGCAATTCTCCTGCCTCAGCCTCCTGAGTAGCTGGGACTATAGGCATGTGCCACCACGCCCGGTTAATTTTTTTGTACTTTTAGTAGAGACGGGGTTTCACCATGTTGGTCAGACTGGTCTCGAACTCCTGACCTCAGGTGATCCTCCCACCTCGGCCTCCCACAGTGCTGGGATTACAGGCTTGAGCCACCACGCCCGGCCTAGACCCCTCTTCTTAATGCCACCACAGTGGAGATTAGGTTTCAGTATGAATCTTGGAGGGATACAAACTCAGCCCAGCAAAAAGGGGTTTTTTTTTTTTTTTCTTTTTTTAATTCTTGGAAGGTTGAGCAGGATAGGGTTACCAGACCAGCGGGCAACTGATCCCCCTTCCTCCCATCCTCTTGTAGTTTCTTGGACTCTTGGGCCAGTTGGTATTTCTGTTCTGTGATGTGGAGTGATCAAAGCAGGTTCTGGGTTTTCTGGAGCTGGATCTTTGACTGCCTTTGACTTAAAAGCATTCATGACCCCGTTTCCCTCAGGAAAGAGGCGCTGATAATTCATGCAAATGGTCATCGATGGGCAGAATTCACCAAGTGCCTCTGGAACCAAGGCTGCCATGGAACATTCTAGTAAAAACGGGTGATGCTTTCACCCAAGTGCCCTGGATAACCTGGGAAAAGAAAATGGTGAGTCAGTGCTTTATTTATTTTTAATTAATTAATTAATTTTTTTGAGGTAGAGTCTTGCTCTGTCACCCAGGCTGGAGTGCAGCGGTGTGATCTCGGCTCACTGCCACCTCCGCCTCCTGGGTTCACGCGATTCTCCTACCTCAGCCACCCGAGTAGCTGGGATTACAGGCACATGCCACGATGCCTGGCTATGTTTTGTATTTTTCTGGTAGAGACAGGGTTTCGCCATGTTGGCCAGGCTGGTCTCGAGCTCCTGACCTCAAGTGATCTGCCTGCCTCGGCCTCCCAAAGTTCTGGGATTACAGATGTAAGTCACTGTGCCCAGCCTGAATTCTTTTTTCTTCCTTTTTTTTTTTTAGATGGAGTCTCTGTCACCCAGGCTGTAGTACGGTGGCGTGATCTTGGTTCACTGCAACATCCGCCTCCTAGGTTCAAGCGATTCTTCTGCCTCAGCCTCTCGAGTAGCTGGGATTACAGGCACCTGCCACCACCCCAGCTAATTTTTTTAGTAGAGACGGGGTTTGGGGTTTCATCATGTTAGCCAGGATGGTCTCGATCTCCTGACCTCATGATCCACCCACCTCGGCCTCCCAAAGTGCTGGGATTACAGGCGCAAGCCACCACACCCGGCCTTATTTATTTATTTATTTATTTAAAATAGAGACAAGGGCCATGATGTTGCCCAGGCTGGTCTCCAGCAAGCTCAGGGGATTCAACTCCTCCCAACAGGCTCCCCGGGCGTGAGCCACCGTGCCCACCTTAGGTATTTATTTTTCTGTATTTTAATCGCCAAGGTGGTTTATTTCCTCCCCAACAGGGTCCCCCGGCGTGAGCCACCGCGCCCGCCTTAGGTATTTATTTTTCTGTATTTTAATCTCCAGGGTGGTTTATTTAAAGGTTTCACAACTATGTCCAGGTTTTAGGCTTATGGGAAGTAAATGGGGACACTTTTTTCCCAAGAAGAATTTCTTTAAAACCAAGCACATTGCTAAATAACAACATTATATCTGGCAAACAATAATTGGCAAGAAAATAAGTTTATTATTCTGCCCAAGCCAGTCCCAGATGCTGTTTCTTAACCAAGATACAAACTAATTTTGCTGTAGCAAGTCTGGACCAATTTTATCAAACGTGCCTTTGGTTAGATGTCTATTTTCCATTTAATGTTTTGAAAACTCATTTGACAGCCAGTCAAGTCCCTCATCCACACCAGCTCCATGTTGCACAAGTGGCTAGAACATACCATGTCCTGTTAGGAAGAGACTGAAGAGCTGGCTCATCTGTCGTCGCACTGATGGCCCAAGCGCTGGGCAAACCCTGTTTGTTTGCAGAGAGCAGTGGCGCTGCGTCTCCACACTCACCTGCCAGAAGCATTTTCTGCAGCACATCTGCCACTTCCCGAATTCTTTCATGATCATTGCTGTCTACCAGCAAAAGTAGACCCTGGGTATTCTGGAAGTAATGCTTCCAGAGAGGCCTCATTATATCTTGACCACCAACATCCCACACTGTGAAACAAGTGTTCTCTTTTTGAGTCAGAGTCTCGCTCTGTCAACCAGCCTGGAGTGCAATGGTGTGATCTCAGCTCACTGCAACCTCCACCTCCTGGGTTCAAGCAATTCTGCTGCCTCGGCCTCCCAAGTAGCTGGGATTACAGGAGCCCACCACCACGCCCGGCTAATTTTTGTATATTTAGTAGAGATGGGGCTCCGCCATATTGGCCAGGCTGGTCTTGAATTCCTGACCTCGTGATCTGCCTGCCTTGGCCTCCCAAAGTGCTGGGATTATAGGCTGAGCCGCCGTGCCCGGCCCAAAACAAGTGTTCTTATATTTTACTGCTTCCATGTTAAAACCAATGGCAAGAACTGTGGTGAGTACCTGCCCTAACTTCAGTTTATACACAATGTGTAGGCAGCATCCAATCAAACCATCCAAATGTGCACCTGCTTCTTGCTGAAGAGGTGGGAGAAGAGAGAGGAGATGGTGGGGACCATAGGTTCGTGGCATTTGTGATGGGCAGAAGCAGAGGGGTTGGGGGCAGCCCTGTACTTTCTTCTTTCATGCTTCCAAGCAAATTGAACAAGGGGGAAGAGAAAGAGCTGAGGAAGAAAGAGGGCGGCAGGAATGTCTCACTGGCCCATGTGCTGGTGAAGCTGTAGACAGGAATTAGCAGGACAAGGAGCTGCTAGTGATGGACACAGCAGCTCCAGCTCTCGGTGCTTTAAATTCCTGGCTTGGAGTCTGAAAAAGGAACCTGAAAGCCTCTATGACTACCTTGAAATAAGTCCTTATCTCCTGTAGCCATGGGGCTGAGATTTCTGCAAAACAAACCTGAAGCCTCGTCTCCTGGATGATTTAATTACAGCGTAATCTACAGTTTCGACTTTGCAGTGCCTCTTTTGTTAAGTTTAAGGGAAGTTGGGAAAGAACTGGAACCTGACGTTGGAATGGGGGCATGTGAGAAGATCCCAGTGAAGCTGAGGACCACAAGCCCCGCAAGCCTGTTGGGATCTGCCCGTAAACTCCGCAAGTCTTCTTTGAAGGCACATGCGGCTCTTCCACCACTGCCTGGGGAGCTGAGACCCCTTTGCCTGAAGACCCTCAAGCCCCTTCCCTAGGGAGCTGCCCTGTAAGGCGCCACCATCCTGCCCAGGACCCACCACCACCTCTGTTTTCCTTCTAGACCTAGATCCAGACTGGAGTTCCAGCAGGCCCCAAAAGAGAAGGTGTGAGGTGTGGCCCACAAATGCTTCCCTACCAAAACCTGGGGAAAATGTGTGGAAATGGATGTTGAGAGTGTGGGATCTGGGTGGAAGGAATATAAGCTTGCATAAGTGAGACAGGGACTCAGATACGAGATTCAGGACTTGATGTGTTGGAGTGAACGACTGGGAGTGACCACCCCTCCCGCCCCCATTTTCTTGGTCAAACACCGAAACTGTTGCCCCACAGGTAGCCTACCCTAAATTAAGTGAAATCCAGAACTTTCCTAGTATACTGGAGAGGACAGTGGAACGCTAGGATGGATTTATCACGCAAGACCAGCTTGATGTCCTTGGGGCTTAGAGGTCACCCCTTCACCAGGATTCTGAGGAGTGAATTCACGGGGTAGCCCCACACCCTTACCCGCACCCTCACCCACACTCGCACCCGATCCGTCACCCACACCCGATCCCTCACCCACGCCATCACCCGCACCCGCACCTCACCCTCACCCGCACCCTCACCTTCACCCTCACCCGCACCCTCACCTGCACCCTCACCCTCACCCGCACCCGATCCGTCACCCTCACCCACACCCGATCCCTCACCCGCACCATCACCCGCACCCTCACCCTCACCCGATCCGTCACCTGCACCCTCACCCGCATCCTCACCCTCACCCGCATCCTCACCCCGACCCTCATCCTCACCTGCACCCTCACCCCGACCCTCATTCTCACCTGCACCCTCACCCACACCCGCACCCCCACCCTCACCATCACCCTCACCCACACCCTCATCCTCACCCGCACCCTCACCCGCACCCGATCCCTCACCCACACCCGCACTGTCACCCACACCCTCACCCACACCCACACCTGATCCCTCACCCGCACCCTCACCCGCACCCTCACCCTCACTCGCCCCTGGGAAGAGCTCCGTGATCATTCTTTTCTGTAGGCCGAAACCTGCGGTGGGAACTGCTGCCCTGCAGCTGGACTCCCAATGCAGTGGGGATGGTGGAGCTCCGGGCTGGCGGGAGCCAGCGGCCAACGTGATTCCCAGCACAGCGGTGAGGGGCAGCAGAGGCGCGGTCATCTGACCCACATAGTTCCCGCGTTGCCTGGTGGGCGCGGCTTCCCTACAACTGAAAAAAATGGACGTCCTGCCAAAGGCGTCCCCGTTTTGTGCTGGCAGAAAGGCTGTAGGTTCGAGAGCAGGAGTCCTGCGCTCTGACTGGAAGCCCCAACACAGAGTTCCGGGCCCTCGGCCAAGTTCCAGACTCTGGACAGACCCAGGCCCCTGGAATGGAGGAGAGACTGCGTCTCCCAGAGGAAGGGGCCCTGCTAAATGCCAAAAATATGCAGCTAATTTTCCCACCACCCCTTCCCAAATGGATCCTCCTCTGCTTATCAGGAGGCTGTGCAACGGGGATGGGAAATAATCAGGCCTTTCAGGAATTTCCAGACCCTGGATCTGAAAGGAGGCCCAGATGCCAGGCAGAGCCGTGGTTTATGGAGGCGGATGATGGAGTTGGTTCAGGTTTTCCTCTGAGTAAGCCCAGTGAGCCTCCCAGCCTCCTGTGGAACAGACGTACTCAGCCAATGGCCGGGTCCCCACATGGGTACCCTGAGCCCAGGAGTGAGGTCGGCTGGAAGCAGCAGAGCAGCCGGAGGAGGAGCAAACCCCAGGCCACAGCATGCTCCTGCAGGGACCCCGATTTTGTCAAAATTTAGATGCAGAGAGAGAAAAAGATGAAGGAAAATACCAAAATAACGACAGCGGTGACTGCTGGGTCTGACGTTTTGGGCAGGCTTGGTTCTTCTCCCTTTTGCTAGGTGTCCCACAGGAAGGCAGACCCAGCGTGTGGGGACCCGCACCCAGCCAGTCTCACCCTGGCTCAGCCTGTTTACTGGCCCTGCCCTGCCACCGAGGGCTGAGGTCACTGTCCGTCTGGGCATGTCTGTTGTGGTCTTGTCTTTTCTGCCCTTCTGGTTAGGCCCCCCGAGCTCAGCCACAGCCACGGTCCCCACTGCCGCCTCCTCCCTGGGACTCACTGACGCCTGATGTGAGGGGTGGGCAGGGAGGGTGCTTGCTGCTGTGGGTGTTACCGCCGGTTGGAGGCCCCCGTGCCAAGTTCTTGAGATGGCTCTTTCCATTTTCCCCGACGGCTGCCTCGGCCTCCCTGCTGGAACAGGGAGCCACAGTTCAGTGACCCTGTGGTGCCTTGTGGGCCTGTGGGTGCCAGGGCTCCGGGGCCTGGGCCTTTTCCTGTTTTGTGTGGCCTACCAGGCCGCGGATGAGCCCAGAGGCAGACTGGACCTGAGTCTTCCTCGCCACTTTTCCGCACAGTGAGCCCTTTGGCTGCAGGGTTCACGGTCTGGAGCTGTTGGAGGAGGCTGGTCAGAGCTGTTGCTGTCCCACCAGACACTTGGCCAAGGGGTCTGCACTGGTCTGCAGGGAACGTCCCACCAGCGTCTGCTCATGGCTGGGCTGTGGACCCATAGGCTTGTTCAGAAGCCAAGCGCAGGCCAAGCGCCAGCTCACGGAGCCTGTCCCTGCAGCCACGCTGTGCGCAGGCACGTGGGGCACCCTGTCTCCTCTACTGGCACTGCTGGGTCTGGGCCGCCAACCGCGCCTGCCCACCTGTGTCCTCAGCAGCAGCCCACGCCTGGCAGAGCCACCAGGCGCACTCTGCTGCATCCCACGCCCAGCGGAGTCCGCGGGCGCACGCTCTGCTGCAGCCTGGATGGGCTGGGGCTTTGGGCTCACTCCTCAACCATGAGACCCCTTCACCACAGCTGAGGCTGTCGCCGTGGTCTCGGGCTCCCACTCTGAAAGCCCCAGGAGAGGGTCTGAAGGGGGTGAGTCCCTCCTCCCGACCTTCCTGCCCATCGTCTCCAGAGCCGGATGGCACTGAGTCCCCACAGGCAGCGAGAGAGTTGCCCCGTGACGGAAGGATGAGGGGACCCGCACCCAGCCAGTCTCACCCTGGGCTCAGCATGAGTTCAGGGAGGGGTCCAAAGGGCACTCCTGCCCATGCCCAGGCAAACCAGCAACAAGAAACCGGGTGGCCAGGGCGTCCGTGCATGACCCCAAACTTCTCGGCGTTAGAAAAAGGCTGATGAAGACCCGAGACAGAAACTTCCTGTGGCTGTTTATTCTACTGCGAGTAACAAACCCTATGCCGTTCCATGTTCTCATGTACAGTGATATAAGCCTCCGCAATATAAAATACAATTTACAGGAATCTCTATCAAGTAAACTAAAGAAACACACTTGATTTTTACATTTGTGTATTTAAATTAGAAAAATTTGCTTTATATGTTAAACAAACAAACAAACAAAAAACCTTCACATCGTACTAGATGTTGGAAAGTGACACCTACTTTAATGTAATTTAACCTATGGACACTTGGCTTTCAACACCAAACATCTCAAACTGATACGTTCTCAATGTTTTCTTAAGAAATCTGTGCTATAAAGTGAAAAATCTGTAGTGACGTACAATGGAATAACAGACTCCAAAGGACAAGTGAAGTTCTTTAATTTTATATCTGTAAAAGTAACTTTATGAAAATATAAAAAATTATCAAAGTGTATTTGTACAAATAAATTAGCCAGATGTTTTTTACTTCACACTTCAGAAGTACTCAAAAAATACACAAGCAAGAGACTGTTTCACAGTGAACAGCTTCCTATCTCATTTGCAGTTCTTGAGCTAATAATCACTATTTCTCATCTCAGACTTTATACGAGTATTGTTCCACTTTCAAGGACAAACTTTTAAATATATCATCTGACAAATACCAGTTTGAGGCTGACTGCACTTTTCTCGGGACACAGAACTGCTCAGAAGGTGAAACTGGATGAACAAAACGTTCGGATTATTCAGATCAAGGACTCCTCCCCGCCCCCAGAGTACACTTAATTGGTTTGTTACTTTTTTTTAGGCTGGTCAAACTTAACATTTTTCAATAAATTGTTATTTAAAATGCAACAATTATACTAGGACAGATGTTGCTTTAAATCATGGTTTTGAAAAAACTGATAAGGTGACATATAAAAGCTGAGCTCGCTAAGAAATGTGTTTTTGTTTCCCAGTTGAAAATTGCAATTCAAATTTTATGACAAAAGAAAGATGCATTTCTAAGTTTTGTGTTTCTCAAGACTGCAGATACAAGCTACTAACACTTCTCCCGCAGCCGCAGGGTGGACGCCTGCAGGTCACGCCCACACGGCCTCCGGGACAGCGGCTAAGACCTGTAAAAGCAGCTTTTGGAAACACAAACAGATGAGATGTCAGTGAAGGTATGGCTCTAGGGTCCAACGAAATTCCCTTAAAATGTACAATAGTCAAGTTATTGGAAAAGATAACTTTATGATCTGAAAAAGCAATATGCTCTGTAGGCAATTTCCCATTTCTTTAACTTTAAATGGAAATATTAAAGTTTAGTTTTTTTTAAAAAGCATCACAATTGTAAAGGTGTGAAATCTAGTAAGAAACCATTTACACAAAATTACAGTAATTTTCAAGTCCAGAATATTCTATCCTGAATCTAAGATCGTGGCTATTTCAAAAGCTATTTGTTCAACGCATTTTACGAACGTGGCTTTAAAAAGGGTCTCTGCCCGGCCCGGGCGTCTAGGCCTGCGAGGCGGTGCCGGCGTCGGAGGCCCTCGAGGCCTCGGGCTTCGGGTCCCGAGCGCTCTCTTTGCTCTTGCTCCGGTCCTTGCGGTCGCGGCCCCGCTCCCTGTCCCTGGCCTTGTCTCGGTCCCGCTCTCTGCTCCGGGACCGGTCCCGGTCGCGCCTCCGGTCTCGCTCGCGCTCTCGGTTCCGGCTCCGCTCCCGGCCGCGGTCCCACTCCTTGCCCCGGTCGGCCTCGCGCTCTCGGTCCCGGTTGCCGCTCCTCTCCCGGTTTCTGTCCCAGTCCCGGCTGGAGTCCTTGTCCCGGTGTCGGTCCCAGTCCCGGGCCCGGTCCCAGTCCCGCTCTCGGCTCCAGTTTCGGCCGCGCTCGCGCTCTCTCCGCCTGTCCTCGGACGCCCGGCCCTGGGCGTCGGGCTCCTCCAGCGCCTTCTCTTTGGGGCCCGCGTCAAAGCGCTCTCGCTGCCTCCCTTCGAAAGTCTGGTTTCTGTACTCGTGGCCTTTGCCCTCTCGGAAGTCGGGCGATGCCCACGGTCCGTCGGCCTCGGGGCCCTGCCCGGGCGCACTGGAGAGCGCGGAGGGCGGCCCGGCCTCCTCCCAGCCGTCCTTCCGATGCTGCGGGGGGTGGCTGGGGAGCTCCAGCAGGGGCCTGGGGCCCGGCTTCATCACCTGCGGGGCCTGGCCCGGGAAGTGAAATCGCGACGGGGTCTGCTCGCTTTTTTCAGAGAAGGGCGCGGAGCCCCGCAGCCCACCAAACTGCAGGGGTGCTGGCGCCCTTTGGTTTGTGAATCTGGGTGGGGAATGGACCCTCTGGTCTTCGAACTGCTGAGGCTGAATGCCCCGGGGACCTGGCATAAAGTTAGGGACCTGGCCTCTGGGCCCTTCGAACTGGCTGGGATGAGGGCCCCGGGTAGCTTCAAACTGACTAGGATGGGGCCCTCTTGGGCCCACGAAATGGCCAGGGGGTGGTCCTCTCTGACCTCCAAACTGAGAGGGAGGGGGGCCGCCTCGGGGGCCTTTCAGCTGGGACAGCAGCGGCCTTCTCTGGCCTCCGACCTGGAAAGGCGCGCCGCCTCTGCCTCCCAGAAACGGCGCTGGCTCTGTCCCTTCGAACTGCGTGGGGGCGCCCGAGACCTCGTTATACGCGGCGTCCTGGAACTCCCTCTTCTCCCCATGGGGATCCTTGCGTTCTTCAAATTGGGATGGTGCCACTCCTCGAGGTCCACCAAGGTAAGAGGGGGAGGGGCCTCTGCTGTCCCCATAAGGTGGTGGCCCATGTTGCCCCGAGAATAAGGAAGGGATGGGCCCCTTCTGGGCTCCAAATCTGGCTGGTGGAGGCCCTCGTGGCCCATCGTTAGAGGCGATACTCTCTTCTGGAAACGGAGGGGCTGGCCCCCTTGGTCCCGGGAAATTGGGGCCATGAAGCCCTGACATCCCCAAAGCATGAGGTCCAGGTTCACGCTGACCTTGAAACTGGGGCTGAGCGCCCCCCACTTTCTGTCCTGGTGTAGGGAGCGGGGTGGTGCCCTCGCCGAGTCTGGCCTGTGGCTCTCTGTCCCCCCCCGTTTCAACTGCAGGGCTGCTGCTCCTTCCAGCAGAATGAAGATTTCTTGGGTCCTCATACTGAGCTGAGCCAAGAGCCTTGTCCTGCGACGCGAACCCTGGGCTGGTGAAAGGGTCCCTCTCACCGTCGTGCTGCAGCGCGAAGCTGGGCTGCAGGGCACCGCAGGGTGGTGTGGGCAGCAGCACCCTCCGGGCAGGCCTGGCTGAGCTGTCTCCAGCCGTGGCAGGGCGGGTGCCCTCCCCAGGCTCTGCCTTCCAGCCGTCCTGCTCGGACCCCGCTGGGGGCTTTTCGCCTGAAGCCCAGGGGGAAGAGGCTAGCTCCTTTTCCTCCAGGACTGGCACAGGTGCCTGGCCCACAAGGCCGCCCCTGCAAGCATCTCTCTCAGGCAGGGGACCTTGGGCACCACGTGTCGAAAGCCTGGAGAGAGGCTCCCCCTCCCCCTCACTGGTCTCGGCGGCCAGGCGCCTCGCCTGCCGTGGGTCTCTGTGGTTTGATGCCTGGCTGGCGGGGGGCAGTGAGGCGGGCTTGTCTGCGGGTTGCTGCTCTTGCTGGAACAGCTCCGCCTTGGGCAAGGACGACTTTGGTGGTGGAGACATCAAGGCGTCCGACACCGAGAAGTGGGCCATGGAGACCCCGACAGCAGCCCTCTGCTGCCTGAGAGCTTCTTCCTGCTCCTCCAGCTGTCTCTTCTGCTCCTCGATCTGTTTGTTCAGCTCTTCTAGCATCTTCTGTTGTTCCACCAAGGAAGGCGTGGTGGCCCCAGCCACCGGCTCAGCAGGCCTGTCCACGGAGCTCCTTCTCACGTCGGCACACATCCTGTTGGGCAAGTCATCAACAGTCACTTTCGCTTCTTCTAAGATGGTCTCATCCTCGGGGTCGTAGGCCACCTCTTCCCGCTCGGCTGCAGCTGCTTCAGGAGCTCTTTCCACCTCGTGGCGCCGGCCTCGCTCCACAAGCTGAGTGTCGAAGGCCCTCTCGGGGTCGTACTCCTCTTCGGGGTCGTATGGCCTGTCATCCTCCTCTTCCTCTAGAGCCTTATCTTTTGAGAACTGACCGAACTGCTGGACGATCGGATCTAACAGTGGAGGCGCCGGCACCCCGTCCTCTGCTGTGGTTTTGGGCTCCTGGGGGAGACCTGTGGTGGACCCAGGCGGCTCCCGGACAGAAGGGTCGAATGATTTCTTCTTTCCAAAGAGAGTCTGCAGGATGTGCTCCAGTGGTGACGCTGTTTTGGAAGCAGAGGAAGCGGCAGAGGAAGCTGCCGTGGAGGCTGCTGCTGTTGTGGCTGCTGTGGCTGGGCTGGTGGCTGCAGGTCTGAGGGATGACAACACTTTTAGCACCGGCGGTTCTGGAAGAGGGGGCGGAGGGGGAGGCGACCCAGGGGGTGTGCTGCTGACAGCCGTGTCTGCAGAGTACAGCTGATACTTGGAGGGCTTCTTTTCGGACTGCGGGGCTGTGGTTACTTTTGGATAGGCCGGAACGTCCACTTCTTCTTGTTGAAGTCGGGTGCGCTTTTCGTCCATCTTATCTAACTCTCCAGTGTTTGCGGGACGTTTTATTTTTTGGCAGATTACTAATCCAAGAATTATATTCGGACGTGGTGACTCAAGACCTGAAAAACAAAATATTTGTGCCAATTTTAGAATCTAAATCCAGCTTTCGCCCTTCAGAGGTGAATTTTATTAAGGGCTTTCATGGGGAACGTTTAATAGACAGAAATAAGCCATTCTGTGGCAAAATAAAATCAAGTGTCAAGATAGTTGCAAAAGCCTGGATGATTCTGCCCCAGAACACATCGTCCCGGGAACGCACCATCCCGGGAACGCACCGAGCCATTCCTCCCGGAGCCATGTGAAGGGGGCGACTAACCCCTCGCCACCAACCACGGAACTGAAGGCCCAATTCACGAGGGAATTCATCCCAATCATCGGAATTTGCTACATATTTTAAAGAAATTACCTGTAATGCTAGAGCAGAAGTGTGGGGGGGAGGGCGGCTGTGGTGGGAACCACAGGGGTGGAAAGGGCACTGTCCCAGGTGCCCTCAACACAACAGCTCAGCTATGCTCGTCTTCCCCTCGTGCCACTGCCAGGAAGGTAACAGCCCTTTTTTTTTTTTTTTTTTGAGATGGAGTCTCGCTCTGTTGCTGCAACCTCGGCTCACTATAACCTCTCCCTCCTGGGTTCAAGCGAATTCTCCTGTCTCAGCCTCTTGAGTAGCTGGGATTACAGGCACACACCACCATGCCTTGCTAATTTTTGTGTGTTTAGTAGATAAGGGGTTTCACCATGTTGGCCAAGCTGGTCTTGAACTCCCGACCTCAGGTGATCCACCCGCCTCGGCCTCCCAAAGTGCTGGGCTTACAGGCATGAACCACCACACCTGGCCCCCTTTTTGTCTTTAACTTAGGAGTTGCAACACATAATTACTCTAAATATACTAATATTAAATGTTTGATTAGGTGCCAATTCAACTCAATTCAGAATTATCAATAAAGCACAAGCATGAGGTCATCCATTAGTCTCTGGTGTCAGAATTACAACTAGACAGGAAAAACGGCATTAAATGAAATGGCTAAAATAAATGCTTTGGACTGGGCGTGGTAGCTCATGCCTGTAATTCCAGTACTTTGGGAGGCCAAGGCAGGTGGATCACGAGGTCAAGAGTTCAAGACCAGCCTGGTCAACATGGTGAAACCCTGTCTCTACTAAGAATACAAAAATTGGGCCAGGTGCGGTGGCTTACACATGTAATCCCAGCACTTTGGGAGGCCAAAGTGGGCAGATCATGAGGTCAAGAGATCAAGACCATCCTGGCCAACATGGTGAAACCCTGTCTCTACTAAAAATACAAAAATTAGCTGGGTATGGTGGTGCACACCTGTAGTCCCAGCTACTCAGGAGGCTGAGGCAGGAGAATCGCTTGAACCCAGGAGGCGGAGGTTGCAGTGAGCCAAGATCACACCATTGCACTCCATCCCGGGCAACAGAGTGAGACTCTGTCTCAAAAAAAACAAAACAAAACAAAAAACAAAAATTAGCCAGGCGTGGTGACATGTGCGTATAGTCCCAGCTACTTAGGACGTTGAGGCAGGTGAATTGCTTGAACCTGGGGTGCAGAGATTGCAGTGAGCCGTGATCGTGCCACTGAACTCCAGCCTGGGCGACAGAGTGAGACTCCGTCTTGGAAAAAAAATAAATGTTTTAGGTTTAGAAAGAAATTCAGTGAGCATTAACATATCAAAGACTGCCTAAGGCTTGTGTCTTTGTAAACACAGGACACTCTGCTCACATAAAGCACAGAGGTGCTCAGCAAACAGGTGGCAAAGAGCAAAGCAGGTGAACGACGCACACTGGGGGTTTTAGGGCACAGTATTAGTTAAAAAAAAAAAAAATTCTTCAAAGAAAACTATTCCCAACGTTGTAAGCTGTGGTAACTTAGATCAGGAGTACTAACATTCCAGTAACAACCCTCCCCACACTCATAATCAATCAAGAATGCCAAAGGGGAATAGAAAAACCCACATCCCAAAACAGTAGCTGAGGTAAGAATGCTACACATGGGCAGAGCATTTCAGCAGCGTAACAATGTATGAAACTAAACCATCAAAACTCAATGCACAGATAATTTAACATGACTGTGGTATACAAAAGGTGCTCACGTTACAGCTTTTTTTCCCTTACAATGAAAACCAGTACGATTTCCCGTGCCTCTGGTGATGCTAAAGATCATCACAGATGGCTTCAGGTTGTTCGGACAGGCACCACCCTGTAGCTCTAAATACATTTGTTGTTACTCTCCCTAAATTCCACTAAGGAATTGATGGACAGGCTGAGCACACAGGGTGGTGGGTGTCCATCTCACCCTTAAGGGGGGAATACCAGGCCTGCCAGACTGAGTTGGGACCAGCCTGCTCATGGGACGCTCCCTCCCTCCTGGCGAGAGGGCCAAAGGCCTCTTCCTTCACAGGCTGCCGGGCAGAGCTGAGACTCGAGCGCAGCGAGAGGGGTGAGGTATCCCAGCACCTCACCTCCCCCTCCTCTTCATTCTGTTCCCCGGATGGTAGCACGGTGCCAGTGAAAGGGCTGGGTGGGCACAGAAGGAGGGAAGCACGAAAGCCAGCCAGGCCACACCAAAGGGCACAGCTGAGCTCTGCTGCTCAGCAAATACGAAGGGCAACCTGTCAACTTCACGTTCTGATGAACATGAGTTAAACGTATTTTAAAATAGTCCTTCTCTCACCACAATAGCTATCTTTTTACTGAATAAGCTATTACACAGCTTACTCAAATCCACTTTTCGGGTCTGGTCAGTTGTGAAATTGGCTATTATGGCCTTCCCGAACCATGTATCTGCAGAGCCCACCAGGCCCTGGTGGGAAGGGCACTGAGGCTCAGGCTGAGTTCCTGTAAGCCAGGCCTTCTCCCTGCAGAACCTGACACGGGGAACAGACACAGGCACGGGCTAGGCCTCGGGAGGGACCCCAGGCAGTCGGGCTTGTGGGGCCTCGTGTGGGGAAGTCACCTGGGGGAGCCTAGTGCTGACTCATTGACACAGAGGGGACATGCCGCCCAAGGGAGACTCTCAGCTTCTAAAGGGCTGTCAGGGTGGTGGGGTGATGTACAAAATCACGGTTACGTGGTCCCGTCTTGTGGGGTCACTCCAACTCAAACTTTTAATGGCTAACTTGCTTGTTAATGAAAAAAATAATGAGTATATCCCAGCTCTGGCAAGATTCTTCAGTCTTGAAAACAGCAACCACCTGGAGATTGGCATCCAACACGCAGCTGGTGCGTGTGAATGCTGCCACTCTTGGTGCTCTCATCTGCAGACACTGGTGACTGAACAAAGCTGCAGAGTCAGATGGGTGTTCGTTCTGAATTTCCCCGCCATTTAAAATTTAAATTGGGCTGTCCAAAAAGGCACACCCGTTGCGAAACAGTCAAACTTGTCACCCACTCCTGTTTTGTTACTATGGCTGCACGAACATGTAAAACATGGCCGGCACCCACTCCTGTTTGTTACTACGGTCGCGTGAATATGTGAAAAGTGGCCGGCACCTTGGAAATAATTCTTCATGGAAGCAGCAGTGCCGTTCACCTGACTGGACCTTGGGAGCCATCTTCCCTGGAGGAGAGGGAGCGCCTGGCAGTGCCTGACATGTCCAGCAGACCAGTAAGGTCAAAAGGTCACAGAGCCCACGCCTCAGGAGGGGCAATCGAGGTTGCCCAGGGGCTGCTCCCAGGCTCACCCCTCCCCTCGGCAACTGCCCCGTGGTGTGTGTGAACCCTGGGAGGGAGTCTGCCCCGGGAAGGTGCGGAGACTGAGGCCTGCGTGAAGCGGGCACCAGCCAGCACAGGGCATGGCAGGCTTACTTACCCACCTCCCTCCTGAGGGCTACTGAGGCCCTCAGTTCATAAAGCGGGCGGCCAGGAGCAACCGGGGCCCGGGGCTCAGAGATGCCAGCTGCGGCTAAACGTGCCCCTGCACTTCCACTGAAGGGTACTGATCAGGCCTGGAACAAGGGTGTGGACGTTCCCCCAACACCCTCTGAAAGGCCAGAGGGTGAATGGTTTTCTTCTGGGCATATCACGTGCAAGCAAACAGGCCTTTTTAGCACCATGTCTGTGTCCTTTGCATATTCATGAAGGCGGCGTCTGGACTCAGTGGTCAGAATCAGACCACACGCACAGGAAAAGAACGCAAGACACCGAAGACAAAGGGTGTATTCGAAAAGCTGTGTGGGCCAAGACCAAAACCAGGATCTGTGTCCAGGTGTGTCGGCAATAGGGACTGGGCGACAAGGCAGCTGACGAAGGGAACCACCTGCTTCGGAGGGTGCAGGAAGCGCCCTTGGTACTGAACCTGAGGCTGCAGGAAGACAGTCCCTCTTACTAATGAACCACCTGCAAACCTGACTCCTCCCAACCCCAAACTATCACAATGAGGCCTTTACCCCTAAACCCACCCACCGAGCACATCCTACTAGCAGTGATTTAAAATGAAAACTCGCTCAATGGTCTGCTTCTGTCAAAACAAAATGTTCACACCTGCTGGAACAGAAACCGTGTGGCAGTTAATCAACAAGGGTTCCGAGTATGACTTGGATAGAAAAGACTTGGCAATTAAGGTGGGAAGAAGTGACTTCCCCCAGCCCACCAAACACACCCACTCACACACACACAGACCCTCCCTCGTTCCAACTGGGAATCCCTACGACCTGCACAGAGCCGCTGGGTCCAGCACGCCTCAGGTGAGAGAGCGATGTCCATCTTCTTCTGGGTGCCGGGGTGCCAAGAAGGGCCCCAGGGCAGCACCAGCCTGCACTGCATCAGCTCCAGCAGCTGCCAGGTGGGCTGCAGGGCTGGGGGCACCCCCAGGGTGTGCTGCGCTGGCTTATGGAAAGCAAAGGGGGGCCTAGGATAGGTGACCAGGAGCCACCAAATGGTTCCAATTCAAACAAACAAGGACCAGTTTCCATGAAATATGTTTATTGATTTAGGAGGAGAAGGCAGTACATTCCATTCAATACTGTATGACTCTGATTACAATTTCCATGCAAAGCTGCTACTGTTACATACACACGTGAAAATTGAAGAAATGCTTACCTGACAATATTTCAAGTCAGAATTTCTCAGCTAATTTAGAAAGCAGTTAAAAGTGAATACAGGACACTATGGATTCATTCTTCCCAGAAGAGCTTTCTAATGTATAAAGACCTCGGAGAAAAGAGCCCCTTCCATTCGAGCAGCTACAGAGGGCGGTGTTCCTCCTGCCCTGTACTCGGGGGGAACAGACTGTGCACCCATGTTTATGGACCGAGGTCACTTGACAGGCATTTCAGACCAAGGCTCCGAGGCCTGCGGCTTCACGCGGAAATGACGGGGGCTGGGCATGGTTTACAGGCAGGCATCCTGGCTGTGGTCCAGTCCTGTAAGGGCCCACACAGAACCCTCCACGATGAGCTTTCAACCCCTCATCTCCCTTCCACGAACAAGACCCTGAGACAGGCCTAGACTCTGCCACCCCAAGCCCCTGCGGGGGGCCCTGTTGGTAGAGCTGGAACTGAGTGGGGTGAACGTCTAGGTGGAGAAGGTCACCCGGACCCAAGCCTCCCAGTTGCCCCCCAGTGATGCTGAGTTACGGAGAGTGCCCCACTGCGGGGCAGAGGGCAGAGGAAGAAAACCTGGTGTTTCTGTGGACAAATCATTAAGATATGCAAGGACAAACGTCCTCAGGGAGATCCAGCTACTGCTGTGACCTGCACAGCTCCCGAGGGTGCTGCGGGGGCAGCTCCACTCTCACTGCCCGACTAGGGCCAAGTGTTGACGGGGTGAGTGACTTGGTTTCCCCTGAGGGCACAGCTGGGCGCCTTCAGTCCTTCACTTGCTTAAATGTGAACAGCAAGCACCAACGGGGCTGGGACTGGACACTACGCTGTCAGAACCCATTAGGCCCCATGTGTGGGAGGCAGGACACCTGCAATTGTGTGGTATAAACCGAGGCACATGGAGGAGTCGGTCACTCTTTTCTGTGTGAATCTCTACCCCCAACAGGACCTTCTCCTTAACACCCCCAGGGGAAGATGCTCCCATATCAGTGCCCTGATGCAGATGGGCAGCTCAAGGCTGGGGCGCCAGGTCTCCTTCAGGCCTGTGCTGCATGTGCTGCAGAGAACTGAGGCTCTGGAATGGCACTGGGCCCTGCAGACCCTTGCCCAGCACTTCCAGGGGCATGACTCTAGGCCACGCAGCACACACTCACCCCTGACCACAGCTCTGTGGAGTCACCACCATCACTGCCCTCAGGTGTGGCCTGTGCTGTCCAAGGGCTTCTGGGCAGAGACTAACTCCATGAGGACAGGGTCCGCTGAGACAGAGGAAACGTGCCAGGATCTAGCCTTACACACACACACACACGCACTACACATTTACACCACAAAGCCAGGACACACATGTACATGTTTATATCTAGAAAACGCCAAGTCAAGTAATCAGTACGTGAAGTGGGCCAAGTACCCAATGGCCTGGCCCGGGGAAAAGGCTGTTTAGTGACCATGGAAGTGTGTGAAATTTCACGCACACATATTCATGTCAACAAGGACATCAGGAGAATTAACATTATACTGAAGTCTTAAGTTAAAACATTTCTGAAGTGTATGGAAAAGTTTCACTCGCTGTTACTTCTCTAAAGTCCCTTGCCCTGTGTTACTTTACCCAGACGCCTCTGCTCTTTATGGTGCGTCAAAGTCCCCGGAGCGTTTGTGTGTCCCCGTCAGGTGGCGTCGTGGCCTCAGCAAGTGCCTTGGTGGGCGAGTGTGACGTTTCCCCAGCTGGTCGCGGAGCTGACAGTGTGGGTGGTTGGCACCATCGCACTCAGCAGACAAGGTGAGTGACGCCAGCCCAGCCCTCCTTGTCCCGGTGCCATCCGGGAGGTGCCGGGAGACCTGTCCTCTCCCTCTGCCCCAGGGCTGCACCTGCCCAGCCAGCCCTTGCTGTGGGGAGAACGGGGGTGCCGCTCCTCTGGTGGCCTCCCTGGGCCCCATCACTGCCCAGTGTGGGGAACCCCATCCAAGGCCTTCCCTGGGCCCTGTCACTGCCCAGTGTGGGGAACCCTGTGCCCGGCATGTGCCGGGGCTCACTCAACCCCCTACGTACAACCTGTGCTCACCTGACAGCTCCAAGTTTGGAGACGGAGTAGGGAGAGGAGCTCAAAAAAGGATGAAATATCGCTTCAATTTTTTTGAAAAGGGGAGGCTCGCTATCTATGAATTCACATTTCTGTAAATAAAAAGTGCTCTTTTCACCCCAGCAGTGAGGCGCTGAGGCGCCGCAGTGTCTGCACTGACTGCACACACACTGCTGCACTTGCAACTGACCAGGCGGTCTTCACAGGTGCTGGAGAGGTCAGCTTCTCGGTCTTCACCTCCAGGAGGGCCGGGCTTTTCCTCTCCCTGGTCACGTGGAGCTGGCCAGAGCTCTTCACAAGCATCACCTAGAACCTCTACCAGGTCCTTTCTGCCACCCATTAGGTGGTTTCTCTTTATCCCAAGTAGGATTGGAGGGGACACACTAAAGCACTTTGCTTTTAAAAATGTATCTGGCACTAAAATAATTTAATGCATCATGCCAGCAAATATTTAACCCTGAAATTACTGATACCAACCAATCCCTTTATGGACATACAATTCCACAACACAGGCACAGGCCGAGCCCACTCCAGCTGTGAAATGGGCTCCAGTGGGAACATGGGCTGTGCCTGGGGTGACAGAAGTCTCGCCCACGATGTGGAGTGGCCCCTACAGAACCTCAGCTAGGGTGAGGCGTAAGAGTGTGGGTGGGAGCACCCTGCACAGCTGTGGCAGGAACACCCGCCGAGGCCCAGTGACAGGGACAGAGGGCACTGAGGCACAGGGTCTAGACAGCACCTGCCTTTATGATGAAGCACTTAAGAGGACACTGTGTGATTCACGCACCCATTTTTAGAGAACACTGATCCTCTGGGGACTGCATGGCCAAGGAGACACTGCAGTTGGGCAGCGGATACTCATCCCTAACTGAAGTCACATCAGCTTCTGCTAAGGGGCTATGAAAGAGCTGGTCACTGACAGAGCATGTGGTCCCCGGAACCACCCTCAACCCTTGACAAAGATATATTTTAGGCTATTTGTAAATAATCGTTTAAGTACAGTACTTCCCAAGGAATGTGCAAACACAAAGTAGCTGGCCAAAGATGAATGAAGCTATTACAATTTGAGCCGCAGATATGAAAGTAATTCTTTCTAGAAATAGTTTTCTATGTCATTATTTTTAAATCTCCTGGAAATCCATCCCTGTTAGAGAAGTGACCCCAATGGAGCCACTTCCTGGTGTGTGCTGGCTCCTGAGTCTATCTGGAGGAAAAAAACAAGGCAGCTGGGAGTGTCACCCCCCTTTCTGGCTGAGCCTCGGACTCCTGGGCACTGTGTCTTCTCTGACATGAGGCCAGGATGAGCTGGTTGCAAGCTGTGGGTTTTTCCCCCTCTAAAAAACTCTTCTAAGACAACTTATGCTGTGAATAGGGGGAACTTCTAGTGCCACAGTCCTACGCCCTCAAAGATGAATCCTATTGCTAACCGCTGAGTCTGTGCTCCTAACTCCTGCTCCCAGAGAGCCCTGGGCTGGTCAGGACTCAGCGGGGCAGGTCAGTGGGAGGAGGGGTGCAGGTGCAGGTGCAGGTGGGCCTCACCTCCACCCAGAAAGCCAGCGCTTACCTGGTCCCTCAAAGGGCAAGAGTTTGGATGGAACAGGCTCCTGGGCGCTCAGTGGGATCAGGTAGAGGTCCTTGACGTGCCTGTTGTTATTGGCTACAACACCAAAGCGGCCGCGGCTGCTAAAATAGGAGTAGAGAGAGATATAGGCCACCTCCTCTTCCTCTGTGGCGGGGTGGAAGCGGATCAGACACAGCTCCTGCAATGGAAGAGTGGGAAGCACTCATAAAGAAAATGCGGCTCAAGCATCACACGCCCGATTCACATCCTGCTTTCAACAGGAAACCTTGTAAAATCTCTCCTACTCACAGCCATGGTCTCACAGAGCTCCTGTCTCAGGGAGGCAATTCGCGTGACATGTGAGCCCAGCAGTGTCTGGAGCAGAGCTGGCTTTTCCTACATGCACGATGGCCCCGGTCACGAGGAACCAGCTGCATGATCTGCAATGGCTGGCTGTGTACCTCCCCAGAGGAGGGTTAAACTAGACGACAGGATCTAGCCCTTTTGTGAACCTGACGAAGACTACAGAGCTTCCCGAGAGAAAACTACAGACACACACAGCTGTAGCTAAATCTCAGGGGGTCCCAGAAAACCAAGACCGTTTAAGAGCCCAGGTTGAGTGCCCTGAGCCTGATCACCCCCGCAAAAGACACCTTCTGCTCCTTCAATCATAAAAAAAACAAGAAAATAAAGCTTATATATTTCTTACTAAAATTTAACTGCACATACATTATAATAAATTAGAAACAACCTCCTACCACTGTATACTCAAACACCTTCACAAAGTAATACAACTGTATAAACTTTTTTTTTTTTTTTTTTTGAGACAGTCTTGCTCTCCCAGGCTGGAGTGCAGCGGTGTGATCTCGGCTCACTGCAAAACTTAATTTTTAACATTCACCTGGAAATATCTAATAAGCTATAGGCTAACATTTTAAGTGTTAACCCATCAAAATAAAGAGGTTGAAAAAAGATGTGTTTAAACAAACACGATTTTCCGTGGTTGCAGAATTTATACTATAAGCAGATACCTTAGACACAGAAGACTTGAGTTTGCCAACATAATCCCAAACTGTCTTCGGTGCAATCCTCCCACCAATGTGGATCGTGTCAGGCAAATCCTAAACAGAAAGCACTGGAGTAAATCACTTTGAACTGTAGTAGTCACAAAAAGATGAATGCAGTCATTTGAAGGCATATACTATCCAAGATTCAAGAAGACCACAACTATTCCAAGGAAAATAGTCATTCTTGTATTAAATGTATTAAATGCTGTATTAAATCCAGGATTACAAGTTACCAAATCCAAGGGGGGTATGATGCCAACCTTCTGCCAAACAAGATTATGTTTAGAAATTACTGCCCAACACTTCTATGCTGTCTTTACGTACATATACAGAGAGTAACGATTCACATATGAGCCAGGGTGACTCCTTGCATTAAAGTCATAAATGCCAGTGCTGTTTTCTGGTTAATTCTGAAACTAAAAGGCCTGCCATGGGGTCATATGCGCCACCCCACAAGTGGCCAGGTGTGTGTAAAGCTGGCTCCGAACGCCTGGCTGTGCTGGTGGCTGTGCGCACAGCCATCTGGTCAGTGCCCCAGCGAAACCAGTCACTGACAGGCCAGACTACAGGCTCACATTTCTGACCCTGTCCAAACTGCTGAACCTGTGGACTCATCACAGCCATCACCGCTTTGCATTTAGAAGCATTTCTGTATCCAGACAGTCAGTTGCAAGGGTGTCAGGCATTTCTGTTTCTCTCCTACTTCTTGAAAGTCATGTGTTTGACTCTAGTTTAGAAACTCTTATGAAAGACACACACACACGCACACACATTTTCTTGGTTCTGACCTCACTGAGGTAATCGAAACACCCAGAGACAGGATACGCCTTAGTGACAAATTTTGCCACACTCTGCATGTTAATAAATCCTTTCCAAATGGTGCTGAGTCGAGACAAAAAGAGGGTCGTGTCTCCCTCTGGAGGGGACCGTGATTCAGAGGTGCTGTAAAACAAAACCATGAAAAAAAAGTCAATGTCCCTCTGTGCAATGAGAATTTCAAAAGTAGACTTTTTTTTTTTTTGAGACAGAATCTCATTCTGTCGTGCAGGCTGGAGTGCAGTGGGGCAACACGGCTGGCTGCAGTCTCCACCTCCCAGGCCCAGGTGATCCTCCCACCTCAGCCTTTCAAGTAGCTGGGACTACAGGCGAGCATTACCACGCCTGGCTAATTTTTGTCCTTTTTGTAGAGATGGGGTTTTGCCATGTTGCTCAGGCTGGTTTCTTTTGTTTTGTTTTGTTTTGTTTTGTTTTTTGAGACGGAGTCTCACTCTGTCCACCAGGCTGGAGTGCAGTGGCGCGATCTCGGCTCACTGCAAGCTCCGCCTCCTGGGTTCACGCCATTCTCCTGCCTCAGCCTCCCGAGTAGCTGGGACTACAGGCACCTGCCACCGCGCCCGGCTAATTTTTTGTATTTTTAGTAGAGACGGGGTTTCACCGTGGTCTCGATCTGCTGACCTTGTGATCCGCCCGCCTCGGCCTCCCAAAGTGCTGGGATTACAGGCGTGAGCCACCGCGCCCGGCCACTCAGGCTGGTTTCAAACTCCTGGGCTCAGGCACACCTCCCACCTCTGCCCTGCAACATGCTGGGGTGACAGGTGTGAGCCACTGTGCCCGGCTTCAAGAGTACAAAGACTTTATACGTAAAAGCAAAAGTGAACTCTTGTAAGTTTTACGTTTTTGGTAGCTTACTTTTGCCAATTACTTAAATTATAATGACAGACATTTTGGTTAAAGAAAAATATAGTGAATAGACAACAAAACTGGATGAGCACAAATCTAAATGTAAATTTCCAAGATCTCTACTTCCAAAAGGACAATAAGGCACCCTACAACTGGGACGTTCTAAAAGATGAGAGTGAAGTTGTATTCCAGGTTCAATTTCTGAGTTCAACTATTTAATCACCAGTTATCTTTCCTTTCGTTAATCTAAAAAAAAGTTTGGCTTGCTCAGACCACACCTGAAGTACGCACCTGACATTTGGTGACGGAGGAACTGACAAGTATCTTGGGTCAGGAGATGAGGACGGCTTAGCTAGTATGGACTTGGGCACCATCACAGAAGTCAAGACAGGCTTCGGCACGTCCTGTCTGGCTTCCGGCACGTGGGTGCTGTCTGGGCGGGCTGCTGCGGAGGCCGCGGCTGTGCATGAACTGCTTGGAGCGGTCCTGGGGTCCCGGCCGGACACTGTGACGGTGGTGACCAACCCGCTCCCACAGGAGGCTGGGCAGGGGGACAGGTCTTCCAGCGGGGAGGGCTCGGGATGGCCATCTCCTAGAGGCCCAGGGAAGTACGTTCTGTCCGCGTTTGGATGAGAAGCACTTTCGAGGCCTGGCTCAGAGGCAACTTCAGGCAGAGCCTCCGGCATGACCTCATCGGCTGGGTCAGGAGCTGGGTCAGGGGCACAGCTGTCAGGCTGCGATTTTACGTCTTCTTTCTTAACAGAAGCTGACAATTTTTGTTTTTTTGGAGCTGGCTCATCTTCTGCGGAGGGAACCTGGCCTGAAGAAGGCAAGGAAAGGCTCTGTGAGAAACCCAGCCCGCACACGACTGTCTCACACAAAGCCGAAAGCAACGCTCTAAAGGCAGGGCGGGAATCATTCTGGCCTTTCTGCACGTTTAAGCTTGGCTTAAGTGTAGTTGCTTTTAGAAGGATTCAGTGATATTTAACAAAATCAAGTTTAGTCTCAGCTTCAAGGCTCCATCCCCCAAACTGTGCTCACCTGTGCAAATTTTACAGTTGAGATCGAAGAGGTGTGCGCGGTGCTGACTGGTGGTGTCTTTCAACATGCAGCTGAAGACGTCCAGGAGCGGCGCTGTGTTCTTCTCAGGGACAGCACGTGCTGACTCTTGCTGTTCCTAAAAGAAAAACAAAAAAAGTGAGGTCATTTCTTCTCCAAACTCAGCTCCAAATTAACAACACCCAAGACAAGTGGTCTCATGGGATTGAGACCCACAGGGAGAAAAAAGGACCACCGAATACAATGACTGGGGAACGCCGTAACGACACACACCGAAAACAAGGACTGGGGAACGCCACAACAACACACACCGAAAACAAGGACTGGGGAACGCCATAACGATACACACCGAATACAAGGACTGGGGAACGCCACAATGACACACACCGAATACAAGGACTAGGGAACGCCATAACGACACACCCCGAATACAAGGACTGGGGAACGCCATAATGACACACACCGAAAACAAGGACTGGGGAACGCCGTAACGACACACACCGAATACAAGGACTGGGGAACGCCATAACGACACACACCAAATACAATGACTGGGGAACGCCACAACGACACACACCGAATACAAGGACTGGGGAACGCCATAACGACACACACCGAATACAAGGACTGGGGAACGCCACAATGACATACACCGAAAACAAGGACTGGGGAACGCCATAACGACACACACAGAATACAAGGACTGAGAAACGCCGTAACGACACACACCGAATACAATGACTGGGGAACGCCACAATGACACACACCGAATACAAGGACTGGGGAATGCCACAATGACATACACCGAAAACAAGGACTGGGGAACGCCATAACGACATACACCGAAAACAAGGACTGGGGAACACCACAATGACATACACCGAATACAATGACTGGGGAACGCCACAATGACATACACCGAAAACAAGGACTGGGGAACGCCACAACAACATACACCGAATACAATGACTGGGGAACGCCACAATGACACACACCGAATACAAGGACTGGGGAATGCCACAATGACATACACCGAAAACAAGGACTGCGGAACGCCATAACGACATACACCGAAAACAAGGACTGGGGAACGCCACAATAACATACACCGAATACAATGACTGGGGAACGCCACAATGACACACACCGAATACAAGGACTGGGGAATGCCACAATGACATACACCTGCTGTAAGTTCAGTGTCCTGCCCAGTAATTTAAGATAACCTCAAAACATGTGGGATGGATTGATCTATCTTGGTGAACACAAAAGCACCCAAACGCTTACCTCTGAATCTGACACTGGCGGAGAGTCCTCCAGATCCGGGATGGCCTCCGGCCTGGGGGCCGTCTTCTTGCTTTCATTGTGCAGTTTAGTTCTGGACTCCATCACCTGAAATGAAAAAGACACAACAGAGCTTAAGCCTTGTTTTCTAGGAGGAAAGCATTGCTCATGCGGCCGTCTATGAATTTGCTTCTGTTAAACTTGAGTCCCAGATGCCTCCGCAGGTGCCCT
Organism: Piliocolobus tephrosceles; assembly: GCF_002776525.5. Classification (NCBI taxonomy): domain Eukaryota; kingdom Metazoa; phylum Chordata; class Mammalia; order Primates; family Cercopithecidae; genus Piliocolobus; species Piliocolobus tephrosceles. Next base: position 35,668,456 of record NC_045453.1, read on the forward strand.
CCGCACTCACAGATCTCGTCGGCCTCTCTTTCCACGTGGAAAGCTCTTTAGATACAAGTTCTTCTGGCTTCAGTCTCACAAGTTTTGCCAAAGAGATTTCCTCACGCAGAACACGATGGAAGAGTCCCTATAAACAAATATTTTTCATTTACTCAAATACTATTCCTGTATCTGTCAATACAGAGAGCTTATGGAAAACAGAGCTGCCCAGAAGTTCAGCGGGCACAAGACAAACACCCTCAGGGCCCACTTGCGTGTGGCACTGGGCAGACCTCTCTAACTCCCCAAATGGCCCTGTGAAGAGTGCGCCCTGGGTCATCCCTGCTGTGAGCAAATGGGGGCCCAGAGAGCACAAGTCATAAGGTTAAACAGTGGGTCTCACGGCCTGTGCTGCACTGGCTCTGCTAAAAAAAACCACACACAACACCTGAGGAAAAACAATTATGTATACAAGGTGGACACAAGTCAAAAAGGTAGTGTCAGGGACAAAGGAAGGAAGCAATCATTTCTGTTTGTGGCTGTTTAATGGTGAGATGCAAAGTCAGGGTCTTTCAATATTCTAAAATTCTAAACAGGGAGGGGTTTGGAGGCTGATGGAGAGAGAACACCAGAAGGCTGTAAGCCTGGCGGTGAGAGGCCACCAGGCAGGCGGCCGGCCTATCCCTCCCAGCTGGAGTTTCTGTCCTTGTTGCATGGGTCGAGCACCACCCACCCCACACTGCAGTGAGGACGGACTGATTCCACAACCTGGGCATAAGCAGCCCCTGGTCCAAGTGGTGAGAACTCACTAAAGCAGCCCAGACCGTCAGGCTCACTCAGCTGGTGAGCAATATGAGAAAATAAGGTGGAAAAGGCTGTCTGAGGCCATAATATGGACACCCTCATATGCTGGGACAAAGAATTGGACTTTGGCCGGGCGCGGTGGCTCAAGCCTGTAATCCCAGCACTTTGGGAAGCTGAGACAGGCGGATCACAAGGTAAGGAGATCAAGACCATCCTGGCTAACACGGTGAAACCCCGTCTCTACTAAAAAATACAAAAAACTAGCCGGGCAAGGTGGTGGGCGCCTGTAGTCCCAGCTACTTGGGAGGCTGAGGCAGGAGAATGGCGTAAACCCGGGAGACGCAGCTTGCAGTGAGCTGAGATCTGGCCACTGCGCTCCAGCCTGGGCGACAGAGCGAGACTCCGTCTCAAAAAAAAAAAAAAAACAGAATTGGACTTTATTTTGGAGCCAGTGAAGTGACTGGCTTGTAATTTTACAGCAATGTTTAGAGAAGACTATCTGGTGATAAAACGTGGACTTCAGGGAAGCCAATAAGCAGACAGGACCCCAGTTAAGGCAGGGAAGGGAAGGGCCTCCCAGGACCCTCAACACCAATACGACAATACACGGGCTGGCAAAAGGGTCACAAAGGAGAAGGAGATGTCTCAGCTTTCCTGGAAAGGACACAAACATCTCAAAATACTGTTTGGTTTATCCCTTTAGCTTCCAGTGAACAGAACAGGAATACTCCAATGCACCAACACCAGGCACACACCTGATTTTTAGGGTCCTTCAGGTTGAACATGATGCTGCGGTATTTACTCTTGTAGCGATTATCTGTAACTTGAAACAAGTTGAACATCTCCTTCTCAATATGGAGGGCGATTTTTCCTACTTCGTTTTCTGTCATGATTAAGTCATCGCTGTCATTGACTCTGAACAGAATGAAAAAGGAACTACATAAGACACTTGCGTGTATTAAACTTTCTCAACAGTAAGGCCATCCTGCAGCCACACTCTAATGAAAGCCCTTCCATTTTAATGGGTAAGAAATCAAGCAGAACAGCCCACCTTTTCCACAAAATCTCTTTTAAGGAGCGTCTGATATTTTGCCGAATTTGTGAATTTGGCTGCGATGGGGCAGCACTCATAGCCCCAAGGCGTCCTGGGGCTGGCGAGGCCGTTGGAACAGAAGGTACCACTGGCTTCCTTACGGCTCCCACCAAGGCAGCAGAGCCGGGGAACTTCTTGGAGGCAGCTGCAGGTGCCGGTCCTGCCTGCCTGGCAACTGAAGCACCACTCGATGGGGTAGCAGAGAGCCAAGGCCTCTTGGGGATGGTGCCCTTGAAACCTGAGGGTGGCTTTTTAACGGCTGGTGTGGCTGCTGCCACATTAGCAAAAGAAGATTTCTTTGGCACGAGGTTTCTAGGTGCAGGCTGCTTGCCCACCGCAGAGCCCGGAGGGGCTGTTTTCTTTGAGGCTGCTGTGGCTGCCGCTTTCTCCTCGGACCTCCTGTCTTCCTTCGTGGCTACAAAGAAGAACACAGGCGCTGAGTGAGGGAGGACACCACGGGGTGCTGTCACCTGACTCTAAACCTGTAAGTGCCCACCTGGCATTACTGAATAGGATACACATAGAGAAAAGGATTTGTAAAATCTTAACATTCAGAGGAGTGTAAGGGAAGACCACCAGCAGCATTTATGACGGTGACTACATTTTATTTCAGAAAGAAAAATGCTTTATTACATCTTTTACCATCAACCAGCAAACTCTAGTTATTAAAGGCTTGCCTTGAGCACTAGCTAAGCTTCAAAACTGAAGGACCATCTCACATTATCAATTTTAAAAAGGCAGATTCAGAACAGCACATCATTAATTCAACTGCAAGCTTTTTTGTAAACTTCAGTGAAAAAGATCATTTAGAAGGGTAAAACAGGTTCTCTTATTCTGGTGGGTGGGGTTGACACATCTCACTTCATTGTCCTTCCAGACTGGAGTCCATTGGAGGTGATGCCATTAATAAAAATAAGGAAAGCTGGCATACACCTGCACCACGGGAAGAGCAGCCACACCTTTACACGGAGAGAGAGAAGCTGAGAACGCAGCAGCGCTGTTACAGGAATGTTTCCATTCACAACCCTCACGCTGTAATTCCATTAAGTATTAATCCAAACAAGGATTATAATTAAAAGCTCAAAGAGGTCAAACCCCTTCAACTTGCACAAAAAGCCTTCTATGCCAGTGGAGAATCAATCACTTTATAGCCCCGTGTGAGACTGTCAGAGCCCAAAGGCCCTCGAGCAGGGGACAGACAGCATGCCAGTGCACAGGGCTCACTGGGGTGCACCGCAAGACAGGGCAGGGATCCAGCTAGTGGGACAAAGGAGTGAAGCACCTGAGGAATAGGGGGCCCCGTGAGGGCCCCAGGACAGCAGAGGCCGTCTCAGCTCCACGGGCAAGTGCCTGGGAGCTACCTTGGGTGATCAAGTAAACAAGGCCCCTCCTAGGGAAAGGCTTTTCCAACGATCTGTGCAGCAGCAAGCCTCCCAAACTCCCAAAGACCTAACAGGAGAACGTGACAGATGCTCTCAAGAGCGCTTCAGTTTTATCCAGGGATTGAAAACAAAACCGCGCTCCTCCACCGTCGTCTTACTGACTGCTTTCAATAATGAGGGAAGTCTGAACGCTCAGGAAAGAGCCAAGACTCTACAAATAAGGCCTGATTCAACAGCCTGCCCCAGCTTGGTCCTGCAGGACGCCCTGCATGTGCTGCCAGGCTTGGCCATGTTGGCAGCGGGTGCCAGTCCTCCCCAGCAGCCAATCCATCAAGCAGCAGCCTCACGGCTGTGAGTCTTCCCAACTTCCTAGATAAGTACAATTCCTTCCATGTTACAAAACTTGCAACAGTACATGGATCCAAAAAATGGTGTCACTGTTAACAGATACCCCGACTTCCAAACAATGGTGTCACTGTTAACATATATTCACCCCGACTCAAGATTTCCATGTGTTCTTTCCTAACCATCATTTTAATGGTAACTAAGTAAAGGCAAATCCTGTATTTTCATTTTAGAGCCCGTCGAACCTCATGGTCCCTGCCTACCCCATGCTAGATGTGGTCCAGCCACAGGACGCCCTGCTTGGCAACACTGCCAGGCCCTGCCTCGCTCACCCACAACCGCACCCCAAAACACTCATTCCTGTTGGAGCTGGATCTTAAAAGTGCACTATAAAGCAATGGCAATGTCTAACAAAACAGGAACAAAGGTGACAGTTTTTATCTGTCCTGGAAACTCTGCTTTTAATTCTACATGTACTATTTCATCAGATCGGGTCTAAACACCAAAGTAGTCACTACCTTAGTGTTTGCAAATCTGTAACAACTCAGTTTAACTCAGACTTAGCTCACAGGTCTGCAGCATCTTGCCTGCAGGGTTCCAATAGGTCAGTCAGGTTAAATAAAAATCAGTGGAGGCCCTTTTTCTTGGGGGAAGCAGCGAGGGGGTGGGGTGGGGCTGGAATGAAAAGGCACAGCAGGCCTAGGGCGCTGGAGGCACACAGGCAGGAAGCTGACACCAGGAAGGCACCCAGAATCAAGCCCTGGTCTCCAGAGGCGGCAAACACCTGCCAGGAAGCCAGCCATTATGATTCAAACTGAAACCTCAAACCAATTCAGTGCCTGCACTAGAAAACTGTGGAGTGTTTTAATATCACGTTTAAAGAACTCTAAAAAGCTGGCTTAAGGCATTTCCAGAAACCTCAACAAAATGCCTTGGCTGTCACACACAGAACACCTGTGTGCTGTGACCTGAACGTTATCTTTAGTGGTGTTTAATGTTCACCTTGTTTCAAGTTAGGGTTATATGCTAACTTTAAAAACATCAACTCCATTTCTCCAGATCGTTTAAGTGTTGGAATGAGATGTCCATGGCCACGCTCAGTATCTCTGCTCGGGTAACTAGAGTACTGTCTCCCTCACTTAGGAAAAACCCAAGCTGAGACATGAATTTTAGGGCATTCCCAATACACAGGATTAAAATCACCCATTACTCGAGTGCGGACAGCAGATGAACGTAATTTATTTGAAAAGCAGGAGATACCTTTCCTTAACCATTGCTATTTTAGAAAATTAACTGCTCCCTTTCTAGAGGCAACTTTTGTCATCCCTCATCTGTGCTTTAAAGAGCATGGAAATGGGCAGTCAGGTGACTGAACGGCAGAACGTTCCAAGACGGGCCTCTGGGAGCAGTGTCCTGCAACACACAGAAAGCCCCATTCCTGCTCGGAAGGGACATGTTGCATCCAGCGACTGCTCCAGGGACCCGAGCACACAGCCATTCCACACCAGGTGGGACAGCACGGCTGGTGCTCGACTTGGGTCAGCTGCTGCCGAAATGGGGACAGAAACTCACTTTTTAGTAGAGCTAAAATTCGATTTGCAAGTTCATCCAAATTCACTTTGAACTATTACGGTGTACAGCATTAGAGAAGGACAAGCAGCAACTCCAAGCAACCTGGGAAAAAACCCACTGCAGAGAAACAGGGCCCTGTCAGGGTATGAGCCTCCCCTACACGCTGCTGGGTTCCCTGAGGGCAGCAGAGATGGTGACCTGGTCACACCACACAGCACTGATGTCTGAGAGCTAGGGGTTCCCTGCCCCTCCCCACACCTCTCTGCCCCTTGGTCGCAGCGCTGTCTCCTTTAGCTCCCATATTCTGGGGGCCTGCCCAAGCCACTGGCCCAGATGAAACTGTTGCTGCCGGGTCTGGGTTTCAGCCAACTGCAGAATGAAGCAGGTCGTCCTCGTGCACATGGATCAGCAGCACACTCTAATTGGCCAATTTCCCCAAGCAGAAGGCTGGCTGGTTTGGGTGCTACTGCGCCGCTGGCCACTGGGTGGCACCTGGGCTTGAGCAGAGACGGGGAGGAGAAATCAGGCCCCACCGGAGGACGGTGCTATTCGGCTCCTCTCTGTAGAACCCATCCAATTGCCCCAGTGGAAGTTTTAGCAGGACAGGGATTAAAATATGGGGCAAGAGACCAAGTCTGCTCAGTTCTGGCCTGTCCAGAGACCCACGTGTAGACCTTATGTGCTGGATGGCTCCTCACAGGGAAAGGAACTGATTATAAAAATCACTAAAAACCACCACTCGCCCTTGCTAGGTGTTAGCGATGAAGTGGCCTCCCCTGTCACAGTACTGCCGGCTGGTTTAGGGAAGCTGGGGCACTCAGACCTCCAGCCGGCCTCCCGCGGTGTCGTGAATGCTGCCTATCACCGTCCGCTACAGCTCTAAGGGCTGTTCCTATGCTATGCACCTGAAAATAGACTCAAGAGACACAGGGAAGGAACCATGGAAGTAAATTCTGTAAACTGTGACGTCTGGCGTTATCTCCAGCCCTCAGCGAGGCATGTGTACAACAAGGTTTTACACATTTTCCCGCTTTACCTGTTTCTTCACTACCAAGACTGCCCCCACTGGGAACAATCAAGGTGACAGTGGCAAGAGAAAATGTTCTGCTTTTCCTCTTCTCAAGGTGCTAAAATGTGTTGCAACGAATTAGCCTCTTACAAGTAGTTACTAGCTTGCTTTCATGTTGGGGGGAAATGGTTAATTCCCTAATAAAGCAGGCAGACTACATCCCAGATGCTCCTCAGAGGAGACCATCACTACAGCCAGGGCACCCTTGCAGGGTCCACAGCTAGACTGCCATGCTTTGGAATACTCAAAGCTTTCCTTGGTCAGTTTTCTTACTAATACCCACTATTTGAGTGCCTTCCAACTTAATGGAGAGGTAATTCTCCTTAAGAAACTCGTGTGAGGGCCACGTAGACAGACGGACGTTCCACTCAACTGCAATTTCAGTTGTGCCCAGCTGCACATGGTGTGTGCCTGGCTGCCAAACCCATCTGGGAGCAGAGCTGCTGCTCTTCCCAAGATCTCCCACACCAGTAATTTAACCTTTATCTAAATTGTTTACTACTTAAACCAACATGTTAGGGGCAGGTTAAATTAGTCCACAACCCTCCCCTGTAATCCCTCCAGTCCCAAAGGGCCATACTCAGTATAAAGCCCCTAGCTGATAGCACCAAGCAAGTCAGTTGAGGATAAAGTCAGTTACCTTACGCTCTTCTTGCCGAACTCTTCCAGGTTTGCGGCAAATGAAAGTTGCCACAACCTTCGTTTAAATAAGTGCAAAAATTCTTGTCAATCTTCTAAGTTACTTCTCTAACTTTCAGAAGCTAGGAATATAACGTGTATGCTGATGTGTTAGCAGACAAAAAAAAAAAAAAAAAAGAAACCCAGTATTATTCTACAACTTCATAGAAATCTACCTGAAACTTGGGTACCACATTGGAGGAATTGTAGCAGGTGTCTTCAGAGCTGACCTCTGCACTCTGTGACACCGATAATGCCAAGGCGGCTTTCCTGAGTATTCATCTTTAGACTATTAGAGTAGATCCATAGCTCCCAAAGGTCCTATGAAGGTCACTGAAGAGGTGGTGAATTCAAGGGGACCGATCCTGCTGGAAACTTCCACCCCTGCACCCCACCTGCCCAAGGTGGGTGAAGCGTAAGCACAAAGGGGGCAGCTGAGGGACCGACAGGGGCGCCACAGGATGGTGATGACGTGGGGCTTCACCGTGCAGGCTCACGGTTACGGGGGTGTGAAACCTTTCCCTGGTGTAATTTTTTCAACAGCAGGCTGCTTTTTAAGTTTATAAAAAGTAAAACACTTAAAAATACCAAAAGAATGTTACTACTGACAGCCCAAGAAACTTCCAGTTATATGGATAACATAAGAAGCAACTCTCAAGCTATAGCTTTCTCAGTACAAACTCTGATTCTTCTAATTGGGAGGAAGAGATTGGTGGACACGTAGAGTCTGATGACTCTCTCAGCCTCGTTTTATTGCCGCTGACAACTCTGGAGGAGACAGATAAAAAGAGCTCACGGGACCAGTGAATAAGCCACCCTCCTCTCCCGGCTTCAAATTCCTGCAAAACACTCTTAGGTTCTAGAATCCCCCATGTATTGTTTTATTATTGAAAACTGAAAATGGATCCTCTTAGGATTTCAGTGACATGTGCTTCTGGAGCTCACACCATGAGTTATCGTTGTGAACGGTGTTCTCCGTCCATTTCACGCCACCAGGGCCATCTCTGTGGCAGCACGTGGGAACAAGAGGCAGTGCTTCCACCTGGTCACCATGCTTAACACAGCATCTGGATTTGGGTTTACAAACTGGCAAGGTTTTCCATTTTAATTCCAACGGTTAGATGAAACGAACTGTAGAATCTGCTTTGCAGTCAAAATCTGTTCAGATCCTCAGTGTTTAAGTCACTTAATGAGTCATTTAGGGAGTCCAAAATACTAAGAATTACACCCATAAATACCAGAATTCCATCTCAAAATTCTGGTCAGTCAGGTATATCTCAGAAAAAAATTTCCAACTGACTTTATGCCTGGACAATAATGGGAGGTGAACAGTGGAAATAAAGAGAAAAAAAATGGAACAAGAATTTATAAAAACACAAAAGAAGTATCATGATCTTATTTGAGAAGTTATGTGCCAAATGTTTACGTAAGCTAAAGAAACTGTATATGTAAGAAACAATTTTTAAAAACAAATGGGAGGAACAAGTTGAGGCTGTGAAGGACCTACTGATACCTTAATGGGGGGCATAGCCTCCTTCCAGCAGCAGCAGAACGTCTGTGCACACGAGACCTCGCCTGTCGGACAGGAGCCCCCAGGTCAACCGAGTACCATGGGAAGGACAGGAGGGTGCCTAGGTGCACTCTGGGGAGCAGCAGTGGCAGCTCCACCACGTGGTTCTTCTGATGGCATGTACGGTGAGGCAAGTGCGAATCAACTCATGAGACAGACCCACACCAGCCTCTCACTTCCAATCTCACCCCCTACCAGGGAGGGCCAGCAAGGGAGGTAGGGCGGGGGCCTCAAAGGCGGACAGTGGTGGCAGGCTCCCCAGTACCTGTCGAGCCCGCGGAAGTGCAGAGGTTGTTTAGGAGAGAGACGGAGACATGGTAGCTGCTCTCACCAATGCCTCTAACTCTGCTCCCATCAATCACCTTTTGGGAAGACGACATTTCCGGGATAACAAAACGAGCAGAAAGCTACTAGCTCAAAAGTGTGTCGTCCCCATTCACATCCTGTATACATTCTGGAAATCCACCAATTTTAACTTGAGGTGATGTGTTGGGAAGGCTAACATTAGGCAATTTCCCCCACTTCCTGTCCCTGGAGCAAATCAGCTTCCCAGAGGAGCTGATGTGTGGCAAAGAAGGGAAGAAGGAGAAAAGGTCAGAGAACCCCGCGATGGGCAGAGCAGCAGCCTCCTGGTCGACCTCTCCCCACTCATAGTGCAGGAGGCAGGCAGGAAGCAATAACCCAGGGCCGAGAGCCCCTCATTTCCCCATCTTCCCACCAATGCTCCCTTCCCGCAATGTACTCGGACTCTTCCAGCTACACGTGTGGAGTCTCTGGCAGCTTTTCAATTCTGGTTGACACAGATGGAAATTAACCAAGCTGAAATTATCACTGTTCTATTGTAGAGGTGCTAGAATCTGATGAACATTTGAGACATTTGCTAGCATAAAATTCTCAGCTCAAACAATGTAAGGTATCTCAAGATTCATTATAATGCAGCAATTGCATGGTTCAATTTATGTGCGGCTCAATTTCTTAGGTCTAGGCTGTTTACATGATCAAAATGAATGACATATTTTTCTTCTTTTATTCAGTTATTCATACTCAATAACTGCATATTTTTCGCCAGGCACAGTGGCTCACACCTGCAATTCCAGCACTTTGGGAGGCCGAGTTGGGGGGATCACAGGAGGCCGGGAGTTCAAGACCAGTCTGGCCAACATAGTGAAACCCCGTCTCTATGAAAAATACAAAAATTAGCCAGGCATGGTGTCAAGGGCCTGTAATCTCAGCTACTTGGGAGGCTGAGGCAGGAGAATCATTTGAACCCGGAGGTGGAAGATGCAGTGAGCTGAGATCGCGCCACTGTACTCCAGCCTAGGCGACAGAGCAAGGCTCTGTCTCTCTCTCTCTCTCACACACACACACACACACACACAAGCATATTTTTGTAAAGCACACCAGACCTAGCACAGGTCTGCCCACCTGCATAAGCGCCTTCCCTTAGGGAATCTGCTCAAAGTCTGACGACGGGGAAAGCAGGGCACTCTGTGATCGTCTCTGAATTGAGGCTATTTAACCTTTCAGTGCTTTTTTCAAAAAGCACAAAATGCACTACAGACAGAAGGCATTAAAGACTGAACTGAAAATAGTTTTATAGCAGAAAACTGAGAAACAAGAAAACATTAAAGTTGCACCACAGAATCTGAGGTTTTAAAGATCTGTTTGAAATATCTCCGTCTCATTAATTCGAAATTTGGGGCAGGATATGATCTTAACACTCTAAACATTCGAGAGAGGAGGGCAAGAAAGCCAGTTACATGTAGAATACCAAGTCCAAGCCACGCGTCCTGCGGTCAGGACAGTGTTCTAGGTGTGAACTCACTTACCGTGGGGCCTATGAAGCAGGAGTGCGTGGCCTTCGAAGTTCAAATGTGTTCATGCAGGTGTGTAGCATGTGAATCGGACATAAAAAAAAAAATCCCCTATCTGCCCAGTCAAAAATAAATGTACACCTGAAAAGCATACATAAGTTGAGCATCAGATGCAACACGAACTTGCAAAGATTCCCACAACGTAAAAAAGAAGTGATGCTTTCATGTACTGGCCGTGGATAATGTGGAAAAACTGAAGCGTATACCGCGCTGTCGTCAAACAACTGATGGTGCAGACAGGGGTGGATGTGGAGTGCTGGGCAGTGTGGCTATGCAATCAGACTGGCATGAAGAGAATACGAATACTTACCAGAGCCTGACAGTGAAAACAGAGATTAAAAAATCAATCATTAAGGTGAATGTTCACCAGTGAGGTTTGTACAGCTTTGGAAAACAGTGACAGGAAGTCCCGACAGACTAGGGATGGACACAGGGCAGCAGGAGGCATCCTGGACATGGGCTCTGCTTCCCGCTGATGGTGCAGCCGGTGTCTGTGATCAGCTTAACACACTGCTGCAACTCCCAGTCCTGGACAGGCCCAGGGGATGGCTATCCAGAAAGAACGGGAGGGGTCCAGGAGGCCAACCCCTAGGTGATACATACATTTATACAACAGTGACGGCGAGGGAGCAGCAGTCTTTTCTGGCTTTACTGCATTGTAATTGTGATCGCTCGCCCACGACGGCGTGCTGCTCTCACAAGCTGCTTCCTTCCCGAGTGCTTCACTCCGTGCAGGGACCACCACTGCCTTCTTCACTGTGGTCTCTTTTTTTTCTGGAGCTGGTCTCTTGTGCACAGAAGAGATTTTAATACCTGCCTGGATAATCAGTAAAATCCCCAATCATTAAGAAGGTAAGAAATTACACCTTCACTTCATTTCGCTGAGAAACGAAGGTGGGGACCCAATGTCTTCTTGAGGCCATCTGAAGACCCTGCACCACCCTGCGCCTGCTTGGCAGCTGTTCAACACATTTGCGTATCCAGTGGGCCCGCAGTGTCCCCAGGCAAAACTGAGGACTTCAGCCACTTGCGCTCCATGAAGGGCGCCTGGCATGGAGTCACCTGCAACCCTGACCAGGTGCCAGGTTGCCAAGATGACAGGAGGAGAAGCCACTGGACAGGCTGCCAAGACAGGAGGAGTGCAGCAATGAACCAAATGAGCCAAACGAGTGGAAAGGCCTGCGCGGGAGGCTGTCCAATGCCAAGGGTTCAAAAGGACCAGCCTTAAAACTTAAGTCATTCGAAGGCTAAGGAATCATTTGAAAATAATCAAGAAAACTCCTCAAACAGTGCTAGTTATGCTTTGCTGGTCACAAACATTAACAGGGGCAGTGACACAGCCACAGCCACCTGAGCCTCAGAAGGGGCCTTCAAGTCTAAGACAAGAGTCTGTGATTTCTGAACATCCTCAATTCTTTCCAAATCACATGGAGTACAAACATGAGACAATTCTGAGAGCCAGGTCTTAAATGAAGCCCATGGCCTTGCCCCAAACCCACCTCCCACTCCTGCCTGCCTGCAAGTCTACTCTTTACAAACTCCACCGGGTGGTTACCAACTCTTCTCGCAAGACAGCAGGGTGCGTCCTGGTCTTATGCCCCCTGTGCAGTGCCACTGTCAGCATTTGCTTTACTGCACTTGTATTAATTAACCCCTCAGCTAAAGGGCAGAAAAGGGAAAACTGGTGGGAAGGTGGAAGACAAAGGTCAAGGCGACACCACGTGTGCACCACCTACACCTGCCACCCCCACGCGGTCGACAAACCGACAGGTCTGCAACAAATGCTCTGGCGCCCATGCGTCCACCGCCCGGGCGGCTGGTCCCGGTTCACTCACCTGAACACCACACTTCGGAAGACTGGGCTTCTCTGGCTTCATCTTCATCTTCTCTTTAGGCTTTGGCTTCTGTTCTTTACCTGAGCTTAGAAACTTCATTGTCGCTGCGGCATGTTTGAGGATGCAGTCATTGCTGCAGTACACTGAGTCGGGCTGCGCCACCTGACAGCACCCGGGGCCAATACATTTTGAGGCACCAGGCGTCTCTATCACCTGCAGAGCAAAACAGATGACTTCAAACAATGTACTTGCCAATTTTAAGCAGTTAAGTGTGTGGCTTGTAAAATCACCACTCATAGGACCAAGGCCACAGTTTTAAAATGAGATACTAATAGTACTTTTAATATGAAGAAGCATTTATTTTGTTGATTCAAGCTATGAAAATCCCCTTGCTCCAGGTCAGGCATTCACACTGTCACTGCCAGTCACGCCCTGCAGGGGGCAGGAGTCTGAGGAGACTCCTGTACTCCTGCCCTCCGTTAGGTGCACCCTCCCAAGGGTGGGCGGGGCCCTGGGACCTCACATCCACAAAGAGGCTCAGCTAGAGGACCCCCATGCAGGGCTTTTGCTCTAACTGGGATGACTGCAAGTCAAATGGGTCAGACTTCATCAGGTAAAAACCCTTAAAAGAGGAACTGGGTCTTTTGTGAAGAGAGAAGACTTTAGAGCTGGTTTTGAAGTAAGCTTCCCTGCTTTGAGAGGGTTACCTGTAGCTAGGATCTGAGGGCAAGGTTGCCAAAATACAGGATGCCAATGAAATCTGAATGTCAGATAAACAATGAGTAATTTTTCAGTGTAAGTATGCTCCCCAAGGCCGGGTGCGGTGGCTCACGCCTGTAATCCCAGCACTTTGGGAGGCCGAGGCGGGCGGATCACAAGGTCAGGAGATCGAGACCAACCTGGCTAACACGGTGAAACCCCGTCTCTACTAAAAATACAAAAAATTAGCCGGGCGAGGTGGCGGGCGCCTGTAGTCCCAGCTACTCAGGAGGCTGAGGCAGGAGAACGGCGTGAACCCGGGAGGCGGAGCTTGCAGTGAGCCGAGATGGCGCCATTGCACTCCAGCCTGGGGACAGAGTGAGACTCCGTCTCAAAAAAAACAAACAAAAAAAGTATGCCCCCCCAAATTGCATGACACATACTTTTTTTGTTTGAGACAGGGTCTTGCTCTGTTGCCCAGGCCGGAGAGCAGTGGCACAATCATAGCTCACTGCAGCCTTGATGTCCTGAGCTCAAGTGATCCTCCCACCTCAGCCTCTCCAGTAGCTGGGACTACAGGCACATACCACCACGCCCAGCTAATTTTTTTTTTGTAGAGGTGGGAGTCTCACTACATTGCTCAGGCTGGTCTTGAACTCTTGGCCTCAAGTGATCCTCCCATCTTGACTTCTCAAAGTGCTGGAATTACAGGTGTAAGCCACAACACCCAGCCAGACACACATATAGTAAAAACAGTGTGGGGGAATCCCCCACCAAGCCTCTCGAGACCACAGCCCCCGCTGCACTGTGACTGCAGTCCTGGAAGTCCTGAGCAGCAGGCCCAGGCTTCCCATGGAAACGGAGGCATAAACGTGTGCTCCTTCAAGCCAGGACTGCTGTCACTCACCACGCAGCAGGAGAAAACTCAGGCACCACAGGCGGTGCGACTGCTGCTGTTTACAAAGTCTGTCTCGATGATCAGGCCTCAGCACACATGAACGTGTCCTTCACACATACATAAGCAAAACCTTATTTCTCAAATTAAATATTTAACAGAACCGGTTTTCCTCCACAGAATCTCAGTTTTACTGAGAATACAACTTAGGTTTGTGCAGGGTTATGTCAAGCACATTGACAATTAAAAAAAAAAAAAAATGTTGGGCGTGGTGGTGTGTGCTTGTAGTTCCAGCTACTTGGGAGGCTGAGGTAGGAGGATCACTCAAGCCCAGGAGATTGAGACTGCGGTGAGCTGGGACTGTGCCACTGAACTCCAGCCTGGGCAACAGAGCGAAGCCTCAACTGCACAAAAAACAGAATCAATACATTTAAAAATAAGGACATAAAATCACCGACTTTTCTCATGAATTCCCATTTCCATTCATCTCTGAATGCCTAGATGTGGTCCCTGACAGCGCTGCAGCATGAGCCTTCAGTCCTTCCATGCCTCCAGGGCACGCTCCTATGTGCACGGCCCGGCCTTCCCACATCCTCTCCTTGCAGCTAACTCAGTGCAAGAGTGTGAAGGCAGAGATGCTTCTAGATACATCAATCTCCAATACCTGCCAGAGGACAGGCAGCTGGGTGGGGACAGGCCCGAGGCCCGGGACGCGGGAAGGCCCAGAGTGAAAACACACCAAGTCAGACCTGACCTGCCCTGTGGGGAATGGAATGGAGACTGCAAACACAAGACGGCATCAGAAGCCGACAGCGTGTGGGAAATGTCATAAACACCAGGGGGAGAGAATTAAGTCAACACAGCCACAAGACAAACCACACTCTCAACACAAAACACCCCGAGGAGCCAGCACCAGAACCATGAGGAAGCCGGAGATGGCAGGTGACCCAGGAGCACTGCCACTCCCATGGTTCAGAAACAATTCCGCTAGTGCACACAAAACATACATGCAACATCCAAATCCTCAAAGATGGGCTGATTTCAAAAATTAAGTCATTAATAGTAGAGGAGGTAGACAGGGTAATAATAAAAATAGAAAGGCCTCACCCAGGTGGAGTGAGGCAGGAACCCAGGAGAGGCACTGCCCCACAAGGGTGCAGCTCCCGTCCTGGGAGGAATTCCTATCGAGAGCAAGAGCGAGGAAACCCACGAGGCCGACCGTGGAATGCTTGTCTCAGCGGACACTTACAGGTTGGAAGATCTTGAGTTTCTTCTTGCCACTTGGATTTGCAGCTTTCTCAATTCTACCCTTTATCCCTTGGTCTTCGCTAGACTTCTGCTCTATTGTTCCTATACTTGTACAATCGGTGCCATCAGCTTCTCCAGGTCTCAATTTAGCTTCTTGCTGATCTGCGGTTTCTGAATTAGTCTCATCCTGCACTTGCAGAATGGTGCAGTTTGGGCAGATATAGTCTTCCCCATTCCTTTCCAAAAGCCTCCCTCGAGCCTCAGAAATGCCTACACAATCGCCATGAAACCACTCTTCACAGCGGTCACAGCAAATCATAAACCTGAAATTATAAAATAACAGTATTAGCAATGGGAAGTGACAAACACTTTTCAACATATTAATAAGCCAATTGGTTTTAACATTATGAAAAAATGCAAATATACAAAGAATAAAAACGTCCTCATGCCTTTCCCTTAATTTTAACATTCAACCAAATTTGCTTCCCCGTTTTTTAAGAGTAGGGCATTTTAGGAGCGAACTCTAAGGCATTCCACCACAGATACCTCAGTAAGTCTCCCCTCAAAACTGCGACAATACCTTTATCCCAGCACCAAGCCAACAGGCTGCCTATCACCATCTGACATCCAGTCCTAGCAGAGATCTTTTGAGCTACCCCTATTGTTTGTACTAGGCCAGTTGCAGTCTGCACATGGCCCTCTGCTAAGACTCCCAAGGGACAGTCTAGAGGAGCGGTCTCAGACAGACAGTCGCCCGAGTGACAGACGCATTCTCCTCCGTGCCATCTACACAGAGCCACTGGCTGCATGTGGCTCACGTGACTGGGGTGGGGAGCTATTCATCTCCTCACGTGACTGGCAACAGTCATGCGTGGCTGGTGGCTACCAGGGTGGAGAGGTGGCTCTAGGAAGTCCTCAGCCACACTGTGTTTCTTTTTTGACAATGACTTGTTCATCGTTTCCAACTTAACAAATTGCTCATCCAGCCCAGCTCTGTAGCCCTTTAAAATGAAAACAAATGGAAAATTCTGTTTGCAACCCTGGGATTTCTGTGGGAGCCGAGGCAGCGTGCCCACACATGACCTACCTGTTGTTGTGAGGCTGGCGACAAATGCAATATAGGGCATTGGGGTCATAACCCTCACATTCAGGCTTCGGTCTGCCTGAGTCTCCAGGCTCCTCATCTTTGACGTCTTGAGCCGCCTTTCCCTCCAACTTACTCTCTCTGTCATCTTTCCCAGCCTGGGACGCAGTCCCCTGATCATTCTCGGGCTCCTGCTTACTGGTCAGGACACCCTCCACAGTGTCACTGGCCTCGGAGCCCACAGTCTCAGCGGGACCCTCCTCCCGGCGCTTCTTCCGCAGGCGACTCTGGATCCCTTTCAGGGGCCTCTCGGTGGGCTCCTGTTCCCGCTTCCTGCGAAGGCGATTCTGAAGCTCTTTCAAGGTCAGGCCATCGCTGTCACTATCGGAAGTGTCATCATGGTCATCCCCTCCTTTCACCTTTTCAGAAGAGGCTGGTCGTTCCTTTACAGGCGTGGAAGCAGACTGGGGGCCGCTTCTGGCCTCAGAAGCACTTTCCACGCTGCCCTCAGAGGCTGTCTCGGCATCTGTGGCGGGACAGGACGTGGGCTCACCAGAATCCTCCAGGGAGACGGGCGCGCTCCTCCTGCCACGGCGCCGCGCAATGGTCAGGAACTGCTCCACGCGCTCAGTGCGCTTGGGCTGCCTCCCACTGCGCCGCAGGGACAGGCCCAGCTGCTGCTGTGGGGGCGGCGGCTCCAGTGGGTCAGCCTCTGCATCCCCTGCACCCTCTCGCTTGGCGATAGTGGTCCTTCGAAAACCCCATGTTTTCCTGAACTCTTTGCTGGTGGGTTTGATGGCCTTAGGTGCCTCCTCGTTGCTCGGGTCACCTTTGTCATCCATACCTAGCGGGAAAGTGTAAGCACATCGTGACCAACCAACCACAGAACAAAAGATGACATTGCTGCCAAACACGTGCAAACGTGCAAAGCAAGTCCTTCTGACCAGTGTTTCCTAATGTGTGCTATGTGAGATGATTCGAGATGATTCGTAAAGATAATTTTAATAAACAACTACTGTTGAGACAAAAATACAGCTAGCAAATCAAATGTACAATTTCATCATTTAACTGCTTAGGAAAAGGCTTCACAAGCCAGGTAGCAGGGATAAATATGAAATAATGGACAGTACAGTGGGGTAGCTCAGAGGCGGCATGAGTTCCCCAGTACCTCTGCAGGCAGATGGGCTGCTCTGACCACAAGCACAGTGAAGACGACGCTGTGCCAGTTTGGACGTGGCCTGCAAGGGGACCCAAGTGTGTTCTGGACTTTGCAAGCATGGGCTGGCCACTACCATGCTGAAAAGAGGCTATAAAGAAGCTGAGTCCCGACTTTCAGCTCCCCAACCAGGGGCTGGGGCCAGGAAGGATGCTCTATCTGGGACCCTGCGTGCCAGCCCTGCTGCCAAGGGAATGGCCCTCATTGACCCTCATGGAAACAACGTGAGAGAACTGCCCGACTCCCGACCCACAGACTGTGTCATATGAAACAAACCTTGTCTTAGTCTACTGAGCTTTGGAGATGTTGTTAGCAGCAACAAACAACTGGGACACTTAGGAAATATGGTCAAGGCCATCACTTTATGAGACAGAGTCTTGCTCTGTCCCCAGGCTGGAGTGAGCCACCATGCCAGGCCAATACATTACTTTTCTGTATTCTTTTTCACTTTCATTCTAATACATTATTAAAGAATCTTATTCGTGAAACTTTTAGTCTTGTTGAAATGATAAAAATCTGAAAAAGATAGTATATACTTTGAGAATTCTTTTCCAAGCTGTCCAAGTTTTAATTACATGTAAATGCTAATGATGTCTCTGATTTTATGCCATGTTCCATCCTGGGGGAAGGACAGGCATAAAATGAAAGCCTTAAAAAATATACAAAATGGGGCCGCGCCTGGTGGTTCAAGCCTATTATCCCAGCACTTTGGGAGGCCGAGGCAGGTGGATCACTGGAGGTTAGGAGTTCGAGACCAGCCTGGCCAAGATGGTGAAACCCCGTCCCTACTAAAAACACAAAAACGAGTTGGGCATGGTGGTGGGCGCCTGTAATCCCAGATACTTGGGAGGCTGAGGCAGGAGAATCGCTTGCACCCGGGAGGCGGAGGTTGCAGTAAGCCAAGATCACGCCACTGCACTCCAGCCTGGGCAATAGAGCAAGACTCAGTCTCAAAAAAAAAAAAAAAAAAAAAGATGGCCGGGTGCGGTGGCTCACGCCTGTAATCCCAGCACTTTGGGAGGCCAAGACGGGTGGATCACCAGGTCAGGAGATCGAGACCATCCTGGCTAACACGGTGAAACCCCGTCTCTACTAAAAATACAAAAAATTAGCCGGGTGTGGTAGCGGGCGCCTATAGTCCCAGCTATTCGGGAGGCTGAGGCAGGAGAATGGCGTGAACCCAGGAGGCGGAGCTTGCAGTGAGCCGAGATCATGCCACTGCACTCCAGCCTGGGTGACAGAGCAAAGACTCTGTCTCAAAAAAAAAAAAAAGAAAAGAAAAGAAAAAAAGAAAAAAAATACAAAATGAAAAATTACTTGCAACCTGTGTTTGTTCTTTTTGCTTCCCTCTAAATGCTGTCACTTCTCATTTTCCTGTGATGCTGCCTGGCCGTGGCCTCCATGCTCTGTAAACGTGACCCACACCCCCAGGTCACTCCACAGAAGCCTTAGAGATAAGGGACCCATCACTTCTCTGCTCGCCTGAGCTGACCCCATTGTTAAAGGACACAGCTAAACCTGATCGGGGTGCCAGCAGTGACTCCAAGTCAGGGTACAAACTCGAGACTGCTGTGTGAGGGGGCACTAGAGACGGTGGTAAACAGAAAGGGGGCTTCCTTCACCAGCCAGGTGACTCCAGGCAAGTCACAAGGAACCGCTCTGATCCAGGAGGCAACGCTGACCTCAAAGGTTAAGGGCAAAGCAGAGAATACTGCTTACAAATATATATGGTAGAGCAATTATTAAACCACATCAGTTAAAATGGCTTATTCATTCTCATTGGAAATTTTACATTTAGGGAAAGTTTTTCTGCTTGTGCAAGCCAAAATATTTGCAAGAAATGTGACAGTCATCTCAAAAGAAGGTCAAGCCTGCGATTTCATGCAACACTTGGAGTTTCTATTGAAGATGGAGTTTGAAGGGCTCGCACTAGCCTTTGCCCAGAATGGCACAAAGCTGCAGTCCCCTCTGCCTCTGGGCCTATGAAGTTCCAACCCAGCTGAAAAGG
This sequence comes from Piliocolobus tephrosceles, assembly GCF_002776525.5. Taxonomy (NCBI): domain Eukaryota; kingdom Metazoa; phylum Chordata; class Mammalia; order Primates; family Cercopithecidae; genus Piliocolobus; species Piliocolobus tephrosceles. The sequence goes on from NC_045453.1 coordinate 35,687,807, forward strand.
GCTGGTGCCTCCATGCTGGTAGCTTTCTATGGGAAGAGCTCTAGTTTATGAAACTGGATTCTCATTAAAGAGAGAACAGACTATTTGCATATGACTTATGCACAACCTCTCAAGTATTTAAATCACCTCTAGATTACATCATAGAAATAGCTGCTGTATTACACTGTTTCATAAAATTTTTACTTTTTATTGTTATTTATTGTTTGCCCCCCAAATATTTTCAATCGGCAGCTGGTGGAATCCACAGATGCAGAATCTGCTGCTATAGAGACTGCTGATACAAATGGTCGAGTGTATTTCAAATAAATACGAGTACTACATTCCATCAGTTTCTTTACAAATGCCACTTTATAAATAGCAAACACGGACTCATTCAGTTAAAATTTTGTTGCTACTGACAGTACTGATACCTTACCTGCTCCAACACTGAAAGCTTGGACACTTTTCCCTGAAATCCTAAATACAACCAAAAAACCCTGGCAGACGAAACCTCTTGGTCCAAGCAGACAGCCAGGCTCACAACACCACTGTTGTCAGCCACTGTTCACGAGTAACAGGCTTCGTATTTTCAACAACTCAGATTATCTAGAGGCTGTTCCCATGGAGTAAGCTCCTAAAAGAAAATAAGAAAATATTTTACATATCTTAAGTAAATTACGTACCAACAACAATCAAAAGGGAGCACTGAATTCTCGAGTAACCTATTATTTGAGTTATGCTGTGTGACCCACAAAGACAGCTAGGGGGTTGAAAACAAGCACGTGAGCGGTGTCCTTAAGGACTTCTACCCAGGACAGCAGATGCTACCAACCCCCGAGAGAAAGGGGCTAGGGCAGCGCAAGAAGGAGTGGAGTCCTAGGCTTGCCCCAAAGAGACAGGCAGAGGCACAGCCAGAGCAGGGCGAGAGATGAGTTGCTTCAGCTTCTTTTCCATTTGGAGCCTATGTCCGAGATGGACCCCACTCAATAAAATCCACCACAAAACAGAAGAACAAGAACAAAAAGTGAAAAGACTGAATAACGAAATTATATGAGAATGTAATTACTGAAAATTCTTAATATTGTAGCTGTATTATTTTAATTAAAAACTCAATACAAATTTTTGAAGACTAATGTTTGACTTACTAAAATCAGCATGATACAGTTCGCCACGTGTATTTAAAAAACACTTCTCCTATGTCCTCTTTCAAATAGTCCTATCAAAACACTCAAAGGTTCCAGGTGCCTGGTTTCTAGCTAGCTCCCTGCCCCAAAGCCCACACTCCCAAGCTGAGCCCCAGCTCTCACCTCTTCCTCAGCCTCAAGACCAACTGCCTTCCCTCTGTGGTCTCCCTGGCAACCTCTGAACAAGGGACAAACGTTCCAACGCCCCTCCTTTTAAAGGGACAGTGACAACTGGGCACAGTATTTCGCATCTGTGATCCCAGCTGCTTGGGAGGACTGTTTGAGCCCAGAAGTTCAAGACCAGCCCAGGCAACATGTCAGCATGTAGACATCGTCTCTACAAAAACTAAAAATAAGACAAGGATCTCACGTAGGCATTCCCTTTGATGAGCCAAACGGCATCTTCATAGTCACCATCTCTTCAATGTGGTACAACTATCATACTCAAAACAATTACTTCAAGAATTCAGAAACGACTGTTCAGAAAACACTGGAAATAAACTTTTATATTTCGCAACACTGAGCATTTAATTTATTTTATTTCACTTTTTAAAGAGTTGGCATCTTGCTCCATTGCCCAAGCTGGAGTACAGTGGCCTGATCACGGTTCACTACCGTCTCAAACTCCTGGGCTCAAGCGATCCTCCTGGCTTAGTCTCATGAGCAACTGGGCCTACAGATGCGTGCCACTATGCCCAGCTAATTTTTGAAAAAATTTCTTTTAGAGACAGGGTTTTGCTATGTTATCCAGGCTGGTCCTGAACTCCTAGCCTCAAGCAATCCTCCTTCCTCAGCCTCCAGAGTTTTGGGGATTACAGGCACGAGCCACTGTGCCCAGCCAACACTGAACATTTATAAAAGCAAAGAAATTTAGAAGTTTTCAAGAATGAAAACTGATTTTTAAAAACTCAATTTATGTTAATCTGCAAAATAAGCACACTACTAGATTTGAGTTCTGAGTAATCAGAAAAATGTAGTTATTTCTGTTAAGTAGAATTCAATGAAGGATATACCTTCAGAAAAGATCAGATCACTTTCCATTTACAAAACTGATTTATTTTCATAATGTCTTCAATAAAGAAAACGTACTAGGTCGGGCGCGGTGGCTCAAGCCTGTAATCCCAGCACTTTGGGAGGCCGAGACGGGTGGATCACGAGGTCAGGAGATCGAGACCATCCTGGCTAATACGGTGAAACCCCGTCTCTACTAAAAAATACAAAAAACTAGCCGGGCGAGGTGGCGGGCGCCTGTAGTCCCAGCTACTCGGGAGGCTGAGGCAGGAGAATGCTGTAAACCCAGGGGGCGGAGCTTGCAGTGAGCTGAGATCCTTCACTGCACTCCAGCCTGCGCCACAGAGGGAGACTCCGTCTCAAAAAAAAAGAAAACGTACTATAACATTTCAGTCAGCTTGTAAAATAAAAACATGTATATCGAGGCCCAGGCAAAAAACACCGTGTACTAACATAACTTTTGTCTGTGTAGAATTAGTGTGTGATTCTACACACCACACAGCACATCGCGGAGGGAATGTGCTCATCAAACTGCAACGGTATTATTGTATCAGTAACAACTTTTCCCCAGAAAGAAAAATGTGGGTATCCTCGAAACTGGGAAGTGAACAAACTACAGGTTAAAACAGAATGTACCAAATTTAATATTTCTCTACATTTCTAAGCACATTTTTTCCCCCAGCTGAAAACAAACCGCTTCATTTCTTATTAACTAGAAGCAGCTGATGAGTGGTGATTCCAGCAGAGGACACACACTGATTTCCGAATGCTTGAATGGTGGCTCTCAAACCTTTCGTCTCAAGACACCTTTACTCTTACAAGTTGAGAACACCAAAGAGCTTTTGTTTATGTGGAATATATTGCTATTTTCAAAATTCTAAATATGTATTAAAAATAAAACTATTAATACATTAACAGTATCTTTAATGAAAGTTACTTCTAAAACAAAAATGTACAGGAAGGGTGGCCCTGTTGTACATTTTTGCAAATCTCTGGCTTAACAGAAGATAGCTCCATGTTCATCTCTACTTCTGCCTTCAATCTGTTCCCACAGAGTGTTTCAGCTAAAACACGTCATCAAAATCTTGCCTCACACAGATAAGTCTTTAGAATAGAGTATTGTAACCATGTTCACATAACTGTGGATGTTCGCTGATACTACACCAACTCTTGCCAAGTAGCAGTTTCTTACACGAAAATGGCTGCGTTTACTCTGAACACGTCCTTGCACTCTGGACCCATGTGCACGCTGCTCACCTGGATGACACGGGTTCAAGTTGCAGACAGAGATTCTCAATGTCCACACATCTCATCAGATAGCAGAAAACAAACATCTCTTTTTTTCTGCTGCCCAGGCTGGAGTGCAGTGGTGCAATCAAGGCTCACTGCAGCCTCAGCACCTCCTCCACCCACACTGCCACCAGGCTCAAGTGGTCTTCCCACCTCACCCTCCCCCCTCCCCAGTAGCTGAGACTACAGGTCATGCCACCATGCCCGGTTAATTTTTACATTTTTTTTTTTTGTAGAGAGACAGGGTCTTACTACATTGCTCAAGCTGGTCTCAAACTCCTGGGATCAAGCATCTATCCACCTCTGCCTTCCAAAGTGCTGGGATTACAGGTGTGAGTCACCTCACCTGGCCGATAATGTCAGGTCCAATCTCCACGAAGACTTTAGTTACTAAGAAAGCCATTGAGTTTACGATGGCAGATACAAGTTTTCTAAACTTCCAATTTTCACCCCAAAGCTCAAATTTTATCCTTAGCAACAAATACTGTTCGTTCTTTCTTTGAGACATCATTCGTTTTGGACAAAACGCCTGCCACATGCCAAGTCTGAAAACTGTCCTCCGTCTGTTGTTCTGTCAGGGACCGTGTTCCCGGGGACCACTCAGCTCCCAGCTCAATGCCCCAGGACTGTGCGTGGACAGTACCCACGTGGGGATGCAGCGGGAGCTTTATATGCAACTTGACATTTAATCACAGAGAAAGTTAAAAAGATGTATGTATGGAGGTTCCAAATGAATAAAATTAATATTTACTGCATCATCAGGGACATTATTTGGGAAAATTCGCATATTCTAAACATTTGGTGCCCATGCACGGTGCTGAAGAGGCTCCAATCTGCCCTGTGCCACCGGTGCAAATGTCAAACTCAACAGAACAGGCCTGTACTATTAAATGACTATTATGCAGAAGTCATCTTCACCTCTTAGCCCCAGAAAAGGCTTCAAGGACTTCCCCTCAGGGGTCCATGGAACATAGAGAACTGTGGCAACATGCCATTTCTACCAGTTTAGGAATACACTGGGTATGTGCAAAGCAATAATACACATCTATGCTTCAGACATCAGAAGAAACTTTAAACATTTCCTTCCACAAATGTTCTGTAACTACCTGTTAATCTTCCCTCAGATTCCCCAACTCACCAAAACAGTAAGCAGCCAAAAGTGAAATTTCTTAAAAACCAAACAAAAATATCCTCCCGAAAGGTCAGCTCTATGTTACTTTAAAAAGCCCAACTACAACTATTACAATAGCATGGGTGTGCGACCACCGCCAATCTGTGCGCTCAGCTTGTGCTACTCTAAACTCTGCTGGGAGTCATCAACTCAAGCGTGCCCACTTCCAGGCTGGGGTGCAGCCACATGATCAGGGCGCACTGCAGCCTCCACTACACAAGTTCAAACGATCCTTCCGATCCTTCGGCCTCCACCTGAGTAGCTGGGATACCACAGGTGTGAGCCATGCTGCCCAGCCCCCACCTAAAGATTTTCAGTTCCAAAAACCTGAGACTAGTTTCTGAGTAATTAATCTCCAAGACACTTTAACATATGACATACGACCATAATTAAGTTTCTATTTTCATAACATCGCACCTCCAGGAAAAGAACTCTGACTTCTAAGCAGAAAGATAAAACAAAAATGCGTATTTTACCTCGCCTGGTGGCAAACATTGTTTCTTCAAACCTCATATTCCCCTGAAACAATACTCAAAACAATTTTAACCCACCAGTCAGAAACTATAACGCTACAGTAAAACCTCACTATTCTAAACGTCATTATTTTGTTAATTCTCACAGGGCAGAGGCCAAAGTTTCTGTTTATTTCTATTTTGCCTATTAAGGGCCTCCTGGCTCATCAATCTGTTTATTACGCAGATGAAGAGGGAAAGAGAAGACACTAGCTAAAAGTTCTTTAAACTACCACAAATGAAGGAAAGATTACCCAATAAAAGACTCTTGATAGCTCAGTTTTCATTAATAGAACAGTCACTAGGAGGATCTACCTAAAAACTTCATATGACATCCCCAAATGCGATGTGTTCTGCAGTCACCAGCAGCAGCCGTTCACGTACCATGACAGCCACTCAAAGCTTCACCAGCTTGCAGCAGGAAACACTGTGCTGCACTCACCAAACAGGGAGAGAGATCTGGGCCCACAAGGAAACGAAGAAGCCCAATTTTCATTTATTTTAGTATCTATGCAGAATCTGACTCAGTTGCATAGATTACATTTAAATCCTTCAGAAGGCAAATTCAAAGTTTTGCTGCTTACCAAGTAACACTGTCATTATAAAAATTATTCTGGGCCAGGTGCGGTGGCTCATGCCTGCACTTTGGGAGGCTGAGGCAGGTGGATCACCTGAGGTCAGGAGTTTGAGACCAGCCTGGCCAGCATAGTGAAACCCCCATCTCTACTAAAAACACAAAAATTAGCAGGGTGTGGTGGCGGGTGCCTGTAATACCAGCTACTTGGGAGGCTGAGGTAGGAGAATCACTTAAACCGGGGAGGCAGGGGTTGCACAGAGCTGAGATCATGCCACTGTACTCCAGCCTGGGCAACAAGAGCAAAACTCCCTCTCAAAAAAAAAAAAAAAAAAGCAGCAAGGGTGCCACAACACAGTATGTTTCTCACAAGGAAAATACAGAGAAAAATCCAGAAACAACCTATATTGTTGTTTTACATTTCTTGGGTATTTGTGTTTTTATAGATACGTGAGACAAAAAGCAAAACTTGTTACTGAAAAACCTGCTGAGGACTAACACTTTGGTCAGCCTGGGCTACAGCCAGGCCGCCAAGCTCCCTGGTGTGAGCTTGCAACAATCCTGCCATTTCCCTCTATCCACTTTCTCGTGCAAAACGCAGGCTTGTGACCTTGGTGGGCAACTCAGGTGGGAAATTTCAACTCTCCAAATGAATGCCAGGAACCAGAAACAGTCACATAAAATCATTTATCGAGGTGAAGGAGAAGTGAGGTTTATTGTTCTCTAATGGCTGGACATAAAGTCTCCTAACCTACTACCTTTGATGGGCTCCCCTTGTCTCTCAGTGAAAAAGAAAATATGGTTTCAAATACTAAGATATAGCCCCAATTCTATATACCAGGATTCCGGCTAGTTAATAAAAGGTCACCACCTGGGCCTTGGTGAGGACCACAATGCACAGGTTCTTGTCCCCATGAAGAAATCCACCTCAGGCCACATGTGTGGCAGTGTGAGCTCTCTGGAGACCATGCCAGGTAGGGTGCGCTTTGGGAGGTCATCCCCGCAGGGTACTGCGTGGGCTGCTTCCCCTCAAGCGCATTGTTTATTACGGGTTTAAATCACTGTCCTTTATGTCCTCCTTGGTCCACACCCTTAGAGACCTGCATAATTCCATGGCCCCAAGCACAGCCTACTCTTGCCTCCCACCCAAGAGAGTTGCTGCTAAGGATTCAGCAAAGGGATGTGTAGGGCACTTTGAGGGAGAGGTGTGTACTGGAACGGCTTTACAGGTGACAGCGAATCACACTGATTCCACACTTGCCCCAAGTGGCAAGCACATGGCTGAACCACTAAAAACTGTTCAAAGACACAGCTTATCTTCCTAGAAGTCATCAATTTCCCCAAGTGTTTACAGCCAACTATTTTACAACTCCTAGAGAAGTGGTTCTCAAAAAGGGTGGTCCAGGGGTCCTTTTGGGAGGCCCCCAGGATCAAAGCAGTCTGCACAACACTAACATTCTGTGCTGTTTCCACGGTCACTCTGAGTATATGCTAGAGCATTTCAGAAGCTGAACGAGGATGACACTAAGTTTGAATTCGGAAGGAGATGTGCAAATCCAGCAGCTGTCAGTTAAGACAAAGAGATTTGTGAAAAAAACAAAACCATCTTTCTCATTAAATTGTTTTGGTCACTGAAAACAGGTTCTACAAAATGTTACTTATGTTAATATATAATGGTTTACAATTTTACTTATTTATTTTGAGATGGTGTCTAGCTCTCACCAGGCACGTGCAGTGGCACGATCCTGGCTCACTGCAAGTTCGGCCTCCTAGGTTCAAAGGATTCTCCTGCCTCAGTCTCCAGAGTAGCCGGGATTACCAGCGTGTGCCACCACACCCAGTTATTTTTTTGTGTTTTTAGTAGAGAAAGGGTTTCACCATGTTGGCCAGGCTGGTCTTGAACTCCCGACCTCAGGTGATCCGCCCACTTTGGCCTTCCAAAGTGCGAGTATTACAGGCACCAGCCACCGTGCCAGGCTCGTTTACAATTTTAAATAGAAGGCACTTAAGTATTTAACTGACTCATTTTTAAACGTCAAACATGGTGACTATCAACAGATATAACAAAAGCTCTTTGGAGTCTTCCTGCTTTTTAGGAGTGTAAAGCAGTCCTGGGTCCAGCCAGTCTGGAAACCACTGACACAGAGCAGCGCCTTCCACTGCTGGAGCCAGAAAGGCTGCTCCCTGACTCTCAAGAGCAACCCCGAGGCCATTCCCGTTCAGTCAGGATCCTCCTGGCAGTGACAGGTACTGCTTTCACATTCGATTTTTCCAGACACCCCGTCTATTCTCATTCAGTTTCATGTGATTACTGACAAGGCCAAGTGAGATGATGTCCACCTAAGTTCAGGTGGAGAGAATGCGGTTTCTTCTTTAAAACCCCTTCTCTCACATGAATTGCTTCTCAAATTGGAACTGCAGCCAATTTTTTTGTTGTAGTTGAGATGGGGTCTCTCTCTGTCACCCAGGCCGGAGGGCAGTGGAGCGACTTATCAAGGCTCACTGCAGCCTCAATCTCCCTGGGCTCAGGTTATCCTTCTACCTCAGCCTCCCTGGTAGCTGCGACTACAAGCATGCACTACAGTGCCCGGCTATTTATATATATATATATAAATTTATATATATACAAATTAATATACATTATATATCTATATATGTAATATAAATTATATATAAACATACAAAAAATATATAATTTATACATATATGAATTTATATATATATCCCCCCCAACCAATAACAGGGTTTTGCCATGTTGCCCGGTCTGATCTCGAACTCCTGGGCTCAAGTGATTATCACGCCTCAGCCTCCCAAAGTGCATCAGCCCTCACACCCAGCCTGGAATTCCAATTCATGAAGGTCACAGCCTAAGGGGCAAAATTACTGCTTGGGGACCTTGTAAACTCAAAAGTCAAGAATTAACTTTGTATTTCAACTGGAATCTTCCTTTCTTTCCCTGGGATTGAGAGGCCAATGTCTAGTTCTGTTTTAGGGGGTAGGGGGATGGTCCCAGCTGAAGACAAAGAGGAGTTTTGACATAAAAGGGTTTTTTTCTGTATCCATTTTTACATGTACAGCTGGATTCGACAGAGTCAAACACGTTATGACAAGCAACTTCCCGGGCCCCCAATCACTGCTGCATGGGTGGGAAGAAGTGAGCAGAAAGATATTTTACTACTCAAACATGTGAAAGGGAAAACATTATGTTTTAGTTACAGTCTAGCAAATCCAAAGAGGCCAGGCCAGTGTCTACCTGGCCTGTGTCTCCAGGGTCTTGGGAGTATCCCTGGGGCCCACTCCCCTTGGTGCAGGTTCCGCGTTCCCAGTCCTGACAGCTGCAGCCAGCAGTGCCCACCCCCACCCAGACATTTACAACCAGGACAAGTCCTCAGTGAAGCAGATGGGAGGTTGGGGGGCTCAAGGGGAAACCTGTCGATGAACGCAGGGTTAGACCCCAGCTGCAAATGGTAACAGCGGCAGTGGGGGGACGGGGGGGAAGAGGCCCACAGTGTACCAGGCAGTGCATCTGTCTACAAATGCGGGGGCCACAGGGTATCAGGCAGTGCTTCTAAGGGCCGCACTTTCCTGTCTGTGAAATGGGGATGGTAATGACCTCACAGCTTCCTACAAGGTTTTCTGAAGCAACATGTCAAGTGCCAAATCATCTGTGGCAAGTGTGCGACAGTAGGTGCCACCTGAGAAAGCGACACAGCCTGTGCTGGCGAGGGTTTGGAGAGAAACGCCCTCTTTGGCGAGTCTATTTATCCGACATATTTGCTAACAGCCCGATATGGGCTTGGCACAGGGAAGAGAGCAGGAGACATACTGTTTTCATGGAGGGCAGGGAGTGCTTCCCGGTGACCCAGAAGAAGTAAGTAGGAAGTACACACAAACTTATGAGTTTTTTTTCCTCAGGTGACAAACGGAACACAAACTAACAGACTACTTTGAAAAATCAAGAAACATCTATATAGTGAAATTCTTTTTTTGGGGGGGATGGGGGGTGGACAGAGTCTTGCTTTGTCACCCAGGCTGGAGAGCAGTAGCACAATCACAGCTCACTATAGCCTGGAACTCCTGGCTTCAAGAGATCCTCTGGCCTCTGGCCTCAGCCTCCCAAAGTGCTGGAACTACAGGAATGCATCTGCGGGCTTGGCTTAAGGGAATTCTTCTTTTTTTTTTTTTTTGGAGTCTCGCTCTGTTGCCCAGGCTGGAGTGCAGTGGCCAGGTCTCAGCTCACTGCAACCTGACCTCCCAGGTTCAAGCGATTCTTCCACCGCGGCCTCTCAAGTAGCTGGGATTACAGGCAGGTGCCACCAAACTCAGCTAATTTTTGTATTTTTAATTAGAGACGGGGTTTCACCATGTTGGCCAGGCTGGTCTCGAACTTCTGACAAGCGTCTTGGCCTCCCAAAGTGCTGGGATTCCAGGCATGAGCCAAGGTGATGAATCATCACATGCACAGCCATGAAAAAAACTCCTTGGCACGCGAGTGAGAGGCAGGGACAAGCTGGCCAGGGCAGTGGCCACAGCCTCCAACACATCCCATTCACTAGTGCAAAACAGCTGTAATGTGGAGCTTTTCAGGACAGTGCCCTTTCCGGTGTTTTTACTATTTTTACATAATGTTTAAGTTTCCTGTATGTGTATTATTTTTGTAACCAAACACATTAAGGTATCTTCATTTTGGAAAAAAAGTTGATTTATCTTATTAAAAAGGTATATTAAATAACCACTTAAATGTCTGTATCAGCATATGCAAAACAAAACCATGGCATCAAAATTTGGTACCCAAGGAGAGAAATGCCTCCTTTACAATTTAACACACGATCATTACCACCTGTGAAGTTTTATGGTCATGGTTACAGAATTCTTATCAAAATATGTACAATCACCTATTCATATAACAACTTACCCTCAAAATTACTACTCAAAAAATAAAATGGGCCTGGACAGCACAGACTGTCTCACAGATGAGTGTGGACACGCACAGGAAATCAGCAAAGCGGACTTCGTTCTTTGGCCTCCTCTTTCCCAATCAGTACATTTCCATTAACTGTTCATCACAGAACCTTTGTAATGCAGTTAACGAACATCATTTGATAGCAGCCATAAAGAGGCTGATCTTAGTATCCACTGTAAGGGACCCCATCATTTAAATCAGAAAGGTAAGTGAGAGACTCTGTTGACAGAGAATTTCCGAGTGGTCTTCTAAGCCTGCCAGACAGAGATGAGACCTCTCAGGCAAGTGGAGAGTGCAGGGACCACGGACAGTAGGGAGTCACCTGTTAAACACATTCAATCTTTGCTCTTCAAGAGCCCAACAAGCCACTTGGTATCATGTACACACTTGGACAGGTATACAAAAAGGAAAAACGTGCCTTGTTTACAGAGATTCCAAACACTGAAGACGTGGCACAGCTTAAAAATAAACACTAAAAAGAAGCACCCCACTGGGCTCCACAGTACTGACCTTAAGGAATTATGACCCTAAGGCTGTAGAAAAACACAGTATCAACAGCAGAACCTGCCAACTTCACCGCGAAACAAAACGGGAGCCAATGCCCATTCCAATCATTCCCTCCTCACATGAAGAAACTCCACCACCCTTCAAGGCCAAACTGATGATACACACGTCCTAGACAAGCCATTGTGATGCTCACACATACACATGCAACATGGGCTGGGCTGTCTGGTAACCATAGGTACAGCTGGGCAGTCAATCACAAATTATCTTATTTGTGCCCTGTCTTCTCATCACAGCACAATTCGCTCTGCTTGACATAATCTGAATTCAACCAACTACTACTAAGGGTCAGCCTCTGGTGGAAAGCCTGCACAAAATTCAAGATATACGCTTTCCCAAAACAAGGTAAGAGGTATCGTACTCATGAAACTTGTTGAAACAAGTCTACAAGAACAGACACCTCCTCCCCATGTACACAGCAAGTAGGAAACCAAGTGTGCATTAGGCAGGGAGTTTCACAACAGGGCTGTGTCTGTCTTCCTGGGTGACACTTCTGAGATGTCTATGCTGTATTTAAAATAGAAAAATAGTGGAATAGTCACAGACACACATACATACACAAACAGCAACCCAAAGGGCCACTAACGAGCCCTACGCTCCAGGGTAAATGGGTTGGCAACATCTGATTTAAAGGAAGGAGCTGAAATAATCTCTCAAGTTCCCCACTGAACTTGTCTCCAGGAGGACTGGGACAGGGGCCACCTTGGTCACTGCTATATCCCTCGTGCTAACACAGTATGCAATGAATGTCCATTAATAAAATGACTGTATTTACTCCTTAAAACACTCTGCTAAGGACCTTTTCACTGCTGAGAACTGTATTTCAACCAAGTCATACGTGGCCCTAGGGAACCATGCAAAACGGGGTATAGCTAGACTATGTGAATATACCGAAAAGGCGTTCCCATCTGCCCTTTCCCTCCTCTAAGTCCCTGAGTACACTAGGCTCAAATCTCATTCCATCAGCAGGCAGATGACATGGATATCAATGGCCCAGGCACAAATTAAAAAGTGTTTTCAATAACTGGTAACTCTGTAAACTACTGCTACCTATGGCCCAAACTCTAAACTTAAATATTAAGGTGCTTTATTTACAGCAAAAATGCCGGCCCTGACCTCCACTGTCTCAAAACTGCGAGGAGGAGCCCGGACGCCGCAGCGGAGGCAGCACCGGCACCCCTCCCGCCAAGCGCAGGAACTGGCCTTTTCGGCTTCCAGGGTCACTGGAAGGCAAAATGTGTCACAGATACGGCCAGTACACACCAACGCAACGAACGATTCCACAAAAAAACTGAAAACCAGCGCGGGGAGGTAACGACGCATTCTCTGGGAAGCGAATCCGCGCTCTTCGCGCTTCCCGCAGCGCCAGCCGCCCCGCAGTGCCGGAATCCCCCGAAGGCACGCCAGAAGCTAAGCCGGCCACGGGGTGGCCGCACCCAAGGCCCGGGAGGAAGCGCCAAGGCTCCCAGGGATGCCTAGGGAAACCAGCTGCGCCTATAAGCCAGCTGCGCGGCCCCCCGAGCCCCGGGCCGCACTCGCCCAGGCCAGCCTTCCGCTCCTCCCCGCGAGCTGCCGCCCCGACTTCCACCCTCGAAACCGTTCCTGCCGCGACCACAGAGTGCTCGCCAGTCGCCTCAACCTCACGCAGCCCACCAGGGCCGGCGTCTGAGGCCCGCGCCCCCTGCCCGGGGCTGCTCTCACCGGCCCCGCCCGCCCGCTCGCTCCCTTCCGCGGCCGCCATCTTCTCGGCCGGAGCGGCCTCTGAGGGATCCGCGGCTCTCACCGGCCGGGCTCCGATGCCGGCCCCGCCCCGCTCCCAAGGGCGGCCCAAGCAGCAGCCGGCTCCTCTACCCGACGCCCGGGACGCCACTTACCGCAGGCCGCAGGCCTGTAGGGTCTCGCAGCCATTTCCCCGAACGCCGTGGAGTGGGCGGCCGGCCACCGAGACGGCGCGGGGCTAGAGCGGCGCCCCCGCGCGGTGGGCGGAGGACGAGGCCGGCCACCGAGACGCTGCGGGGCTAGAGCGGAGCCCCAGGCTGGGAAGCCTAACCCCGTACTGCGCGCATGCGCCCGCCTTCCCTACCTGCACTTCGGGTGCGTCCTTTGGGTCTGCACTGACGATGACTTGGTTGCACCCTTTGTGGACGCCTTATTTCCCCGACCCCAAGGGTGAAAGCTGGAGCGCTGCCCTTGCAGGGATCCCTCGGAACAGCTCGGGCAGGGCAAAGGCGGAACGTGGATGCTAGCCCCGAGGGACTGCACTCCGCCAGGATTTCGCTCTTAAGACCGATAAACCCTTCAAGTCGGTGGGGATAGGAAGCTCCTGGGCTAAATTTGTAAGAGGTGTGGGGGGCGGGGACAGAGGATAATGGAAGAAAAGGCCCAAGTTTTCTCTTCCAGATTGTATTTCTCAAACCGCAAGCTCCCGACGGCCTCGGCTGGGAGTGGCAGGGAGCGGCGGGGTCCAGGCGTGGGCGGGGTTTCCCTCCAACTTGAAGACCCTATCCAGCTGCCTCCCTCCCAAGCTCGGCGCCAGAAACCAAGAGCGTGGGGTGGGGGGAGCGGAAGGAGCACAGCGAGAAAGGGAGGCGGGCACGCTGGACCTCTAGGCCCCAGGGACCTTGGCTGTGTCCCACCATGTCAATTCTACACTCAGAACTACTGACCAGTAGCTAGAACTCAAAGAATGCATGGATATGTTTGCCCACAGGGGTTGGAGGGAACGATTAGACATTTACAATCAAGCGAGGGGAAAGTGAGGTATGGTAGATGTTAACCTTCCATGTGGATTTTCTTCAGTTCCCTCAATAGTAACTACAGTGACACCCCATCACCTGTCTGTCCCCAGATACTGCAGGAAAGAGACTGGGAGGGGGCAGGAGGGGCAGTTGCTGCCTTGAGGCACCATGGGCACTGGCCACTTGCTCCGAGGGCAGGGACTTGTAGGGGGAGGTGGCCCCATTGCTTCCGCTTCTGTGAACAGTGATCCCCTACCTGGAAGCATGCACCATCTAGCCTTTGGCGTCAGCCCTGGTCAAGAGCAAAAGGGGCCCAGAGTGCCGTAAAGCTGCCCCTAATACAGAGGCTTCTGCGATGCTTCCGTGGATGAACCAGGGGCTTTGAGGCAGGTGTGCTTTTCTAAATAATACCTCTGAAGATTGATTACAGGGTCTGCCAGTTTCTGAGGCGGACTTAGTTTTCTTCAAAGGAATCCAACACAGTTTGTTTCATGCTGGTGTGGCCCATTAGGACCACATTAATGGAATCTGGCAGGGATGGCCTTGACAGTCTTCCATCTTGAGTGTGTCTTCAGGTTGCAAAGAGGGGTTTTTGCCCTCAGACATGGGGCAGTGGGAAGCTGAGACGGGGTTGAGACCACCTTTAACAAGTACTGTGGTCTTCCGCGAGCTCTCTGTTAAAGGAGGGCTCACATGCTGAGGCCCAGGTGAAGACCACATGAGGCCTCCCTACAAGAGGCTCTCTCTGAATCCAACTGGTATGGGGGAACCTCAGCCCACTCTCTTTAGCTGAGGATCTTTAAACCAGCCTCAATTTCTTTCTGCAAGACGGTGAGATTTTAAGAGATTTTAACTCTTGGGTGCAGTTTCAGGTTGGGCACTCAGGAGATAGATGGAAAGGCTCTAAGGGAATAGAAAGAGTGGACAAGGCGGCTCAGGGACAAGAGAACCAAGAGGAAGAAAAAGGCAGGAATACATGAGTAAACGGAACGCTTACCGCAGTGCTCAGGGATACGCAGAATGCCTGCCTTCCTGCAAGTCCAGAGGACACCGGAACCGGCCTCCCGTTCTCATCTCCCCCGCCACCCAGAAGCTGGCTCGGCTGTGGAGGCCTGGCCAGACTATCCATTCTGGCCTTCCCCACCTACGAGGTGATGAAGTCAGCCTATCCCAGCTTACCTGCCGTCACTACTCCTGGGAGCTGCCCTCCCTGGTGAGAAAGGCATTTGGAGAATCTACAGTCTGGGTATTTGAATTTGAACTCCACTAGCAAAAGAATGCTTTTTCCTAACCGAATTTATTTAAAACGTAAAACCCAAAGGAGGAAACAAAGTCTTCAGTAGTTTCAATAAATTGTTCCTTAAATATCCCCAATCCACAAACAAAACCCCACAAGTAGCACCGATTTACAACAGGATGTGGCCCGGAAAGCAGGAAGGGGGCCAAGAGCGCTCCAGCAGGAAGTTTAATAGGTGGTCCATGGGAAAAAAACACGATGGGTGCATCACAAATAGGTGTAAACAGTACACTTTTGTAACGTGTAGACACCAGTTTCTGCAACACACACGCCACGCAAAGTTTAAGGAAAGTTTTTGAAAGTACAATCCGGAAAACTCAGCAATTCTTTCCAAAAAAAAAAAAGAAAGAAAATTCCTTTCCGCGATTATAAGCCTCCTCCATTGGGACTCAGGGTCCGCAGCAGAATACCCTGATCCCAAAATAAAAATACTCTGACAAAAATGCTCCAGCAGGCAGCCGGCTTTACTTGGTTTAAAGTCGGATTTCGCTTAGTCTCGTGAAAGCCAAGGAGCGCCAGCGCTTCCTGACTCCGCACAGTTCTCTCGGCGGAGAGTTCCCGCCCTCTCCAAGAACCGGAAGCCGGACAGCGTCAGGACGTTTCATTCTTCTCACTGGGGATTCAGAGCGGCTAAGGACAGGGCCCTCGCCAAGGCCACCGGGCAGCGTCCAGGTCTCTCCTTTGCGAGGGGAGCAGCGGCGGAGGGGCACGGGGAGGGACCACGGCGGGGTGCGCTTGGGCCTCGGCGCTGAGCTCCTCCTCTGCTCGCTCTGGAGGACGCCCGCAGGATTCTTGCAGACTTCCGCCGAGGCAGGATGGAGGCCTGCAGTGATGCATCCTGGGCCCGCGACCCGGGCGGCCGGAACATAGTTCTTTCTGGCCGGAGACCGACCCGGTCCTGAGTCGTGTCTGCGCCAGGCCCCCCACGCCGTGCTCCAGGGACTCAGTGCCCGGCGCGCTGGGGCTGTATCGCTAGCCACTTGGGGCAGGAAAAAGGAATCACAAAATACAACCCTCTCCTTTACCCAGGAGGAGAATGTGAATTCCCGGGGGGGGGAATACATATATGTGTGTACATGTATGTATACATATATGTGTACGTGTATACATATATGTATGTGTGTACGTGTGTGTATATATATATGCATATATATATATGCCTACTGTATTCTTATTGCTAACAAAAACTTCAGCCACTGTGTGCTCTGTGTGGTGGTGTTGCTGTTTTTTTGGAGAAACTGATGAATTTTCATTACTTTTACATTGTATAAGTCCAGCTAACTTTAACAGTTAACTTTAGATAAATCAAGTCACCAATGCTAAAAGGTGTCACAATCAGATCGGCCACTACTTCCCCTCAAAGCAAACAGTAAAGCACTGCCTTTGGCTCCTTTAAAGAATATTAGCCAGATTTGCCGGGCGCAGTGGCTTACGCCTGTAATCTCAGCACTTTGTGAGGCTGAGGTGGGCGGATCACCTGAGGTCCTGAGGTCAGGAGTTCAAGACCAGCCTGACCAACATGGTGAAGCCCCATCTCTACTAAAAATAGAAATTAGCCGAGCGTGGTGGCAGGCACCTGTAATCCCAGCTACTCGGGGGATAAGGCAGGAGAATTTCTTGAACCCGCTGCACTCCAGTCTGGGAGACTCTATCTCAAAACAAAACAAAAAACAAAAAAAACAAAACAAAACAAAACAAAAACCAGATCTTTGTCTACCAAAGGGCAAATGCCATGTTTGTGCATCACTGAGCAACAGCACTGCCAGAAAAGGCAACTTCACAGAATTCACCCACTCAGTGAATTCCGCTGAATGCTGTTTTGAGACAACCAACACAGAGGGGGAGTATGGACGACAGTGGGTGGTAAGTTAAGGGGAACTGACAGGATGGAAAAGGGCCAGGAAACGAAAGAATTCAAGGAAAAACAGAAACAGAAGTTAAACTTCGTGTTCCAACCCCGAAGACCTCTAGAAAGCTGTGGGATGTGATGGAGCTACATGTTCTATGCAGCATATTCGAGAATCATACCAATTTTCTGTCTTAGGCAAAAGAATAAATGTGAAATACAAAAAAGGGAGGGAAATGAGATGGGAGGAGGGATCACCCCCCCTTAAATGCTGTACCAAATTACTTTAATACTGCATTTTTGTAATTAGCATTATGGACAGTGTCTTATCATTTGAATGTTACTGGAAACCTGTGCTATGACTTTTAACTAGAAAAACAAGGGATGAATCTTTCTTTGATCACATTAGCCTCTGTACGTTACTCCAGACAGCTGCAATGAACTAACAACAATATCCACAAACAAGGCAAAAGGAACTTCTCATGGTCGGGAACTGAATCTGGATGTGTTACTCTGTCTTCTGTCATTTTCCAGATATCTTTAGAAAGAATGAGCTGCAGTTTGTAGTGCTGCTTTCCTTGAGACAAGGTCTCACTCTGTCGCCAGACTGGAGTGCAGTAGTGTGATACTGGCTGTCTGCAAGCTCCGCCTCCCAGGCTCAAGCAACCCTTCTGCCTCAGCCTCCTGAGTAGCTGGGACTACAGGCGCGCGCCACCACACCTGGCTAATTTTTGTATTTTTTGTAGAGATGGGGTTTCACTGTGTTGCCCAGGCTGGTCTTGGACTCCAGGCATCCACCCGCCTCTGCCTCCCAAAGTGCTGGGATTACAGGCATGAGCCACCCCACCACGCCTGGCCCGAGCTGCAGTAGTTCTATATCCTCTGCTAAGGAGAGAACACATTAATGCAGAACCATGCTCATTACTCCTTCCTCTGAGAATGTTTCATGTTTCTCTGAGTTGTCTAAGTTTTCCCTTTGAGGTCAGTGAAAAGTAAATAAAGACAACTTTGGAATAAATCAATATTTTAGTAAGTATAAGGCAAAAAACTTTCTTTTCTAAGTGGTTTTATCTCAACCATCTTTAAAGGAACACAGCAAACAAGAAAGCCAAAAAAACGCTTTCACAGATTCTGACAGAATAAGAGTAAAGCGGTTGTACCCAAATAGGATATTTACCCTTACAGGCTATTCACACCATGGAACATAGACCACGGAAAAAGGGGAAACGAAGCCATGGATGACTGAATTCCTACATCTGCTGGTGAGCACCAGGAAGAAGGTGCAGGGATGTCCATGAGGTCAGAGGCAGCCATCAGTTCCAGAGCAATGGGCCCTGGCCCCATTCTTGTGCCTTCTGCCTAACCTCAATGCCTCCCGAGTATGGGACCTCACGGGGAGGGATAGGGCTACAATTGTGTAGACTACAATTAAAGATTTTTTTCTTAAATGAAAACACTTTAAGAAGTGAAAGAGGCCGGGCGCGGTGGCTCAAGCCTGTAATCCCAGCACTTTGGGAGGCCGAGACGGGCGGATCACGAGGTCAGGAGATCGAGACCATCCTGGCTAACACGGTGAAACCCCGTCTCTACTAAAAAATACAAAAAACTAGCCGGGCGAGGTGGCAGGCGCCTGTAGTCCCAGCTACTCGGGAGGCTGAGGCAGGAGAATGGCGTAAACCCGGGAGGCGGAGCTTACAGTGAGCTGAGATCTGGCCACTGCACTCCAGCCTGGGCAGCACAGCGAGACTCCGTCTCAAAAAAAAAAAAAAGTGAAAGAGACTTCAGTAATCTTCCAGAATTTGTCCAGATAGGATTAACTGTATAAATTAATTCCTGTTCTTGCTTAGTTCACAAAAACAAAATGGTAAAACTGAGAGTGTGTTTGGAGGAAATACCAACAGTAACAACAAAGGCTGAGCTATCAGCAGTTTCCAAAAGATACCCAAATGGGAACCTGAGGGTTTTTCCCTTCTTTTAAGAAACAGCAGGGAGGTCTTGCTTTGTTGACCTGGCTAGTCTCAGACTCCTGGCCTCAAGGAATCCTCCTGTCTCAGCCTCCCCAAAGTGCTGGGATTATAGATGTGAGCCACCCTGCCTCTTTCATTCCAATAGGAAAGTATTTAAAGAGTAAATGTAGAGCCAGGCACGGTGGCCCATGCCTGTCATCTCAACACTTCGGGAGGCCCAGGAGGGAGGATCACTGGAGCCCAGGAGTTGAAGGCCAGCCTGGGGAACACAGGAACTCTATTTCTACCTCTACCTGCCCATCAGACATGTGACCACAACAGCTGCATGCACACGAGGAACTTAAGACACAGACAGAACTATCCACATGTAGGTGTGTATATTTATATATATTTTTTGTTAATTTTCATAAAAAAGATCCCAAACCAATAACTGTCTATCAAATCCTAACCAGCCAGGTTCAAAGTGCATAATCAAACTCAAATGAAATAGTACATACATGATGCTTTGACCATGTACATTGCTACTCAAAACACTCTTTGGCCTTTCCCACTGGCCTGCAATGGCAGGACTGTATCGCCTTCCCTCCTGCCATGTGTGTTTCAGGTAACAGCATGCTAGATAGCTTATGTCTCAACCTCAGCAGCAGTTAAAGGTTTAAAAAACAAAAAAATCAAGAAAAGATTATTCTTGCTCTCACCCAAACAAACTTACAAAATATTCAGTGCTTCCTGATTGAGTGGTATAATCTAGAAAGGGAAATAAAATCAGGCAAAACGAGGGAGGGGGAAGGGCACCTATATCAAACAATCGCCAGTTAAAGATGCTCTACAGGGTCTGGGTTCACCAAACACATGGTGTCAGAATATGTGCAGCAGAGCAGGGGTGGTGGCTCATGCCTCTCATCCCAGCACTTTGGGAGGCCAAGGCAGGCGGATCACCTGAGGTCTGGAGTTTGAGACCAGCCTGACAACCATGAAGAAACCCTATCTCTACTAAAAATACAAAATTAGCCGGGCGTGGTGGCACATGTCTGTAATCCCAGCTACTCAGGAGGCTGAGGCAGGAGAATTGCTTAAACCAGGAGGCGGAGGTTGTGGTGAGCCAAAATCGCGCCACTGCACTCCGGCCTGGGCAACAAGAGTGAAATTCTGTCTCCAAAAAAAAAAGAATATGTGCAGCAGACTAAATAGGAAAAATTTTCCTTACCCCTTTCCAACGTCTAAGAATAATTGTTTAAAATACTGTGAAAAGTGAAGTCTATGAAAATTGAGGTCTGCATATTTCCTTCCTACTTGTGCTAATCATTCTGAGCATCAACAACAGATGGGTTTATCAACTATCCTGAAAAATAAGGTGGTTTGATTTGCCCAATCTCTTTGAAAGCCTGAAGTCTCCAGTATGTAGGGGTTTGATTTTATGCTTTTGGGTTTTGAGAGTAAAACAAAACATCCATGGGAATAATGTGATTTTGAAACATGGCTGATATCCTGGTTTTTCAAACATTCTATGATTTGAGTACAGGAAACACTACGTAGTGGCTCACACCTATAATCCCAGCACTCTGGGAGGCCGAGGCAGGAGGATTGCTTGCGCCCAGAAGTTTGAGAACAGCCTGGGCAACATAGTGAGAACTCTCCTCTACAAAAAATAAACGAAATCAGCTGGGTGTGGCGGCTTTCGCTTGTAGTCCCAGCTACTCAAGAGGCTAACATGGGAGGATTAGCTGGGAGGTGTAGGTTGCAGTGAGCTGTTATCACGCCACTGCACTCCAGCCTAGGCAAACTGCTTTCCCCTTTTTAAAAACTCATTAATGTTCTTTTACAATTAATATACCTTTAGCACTCTTCTTTCTGTTCATCTCTTTCAATATGAAACAACTGAAGTTCAAAGCCACCACCTCAGCTTGCAAGACACTGGAAGCTCTGAACACCTGGTTGCCCCTCAGCTGACGGTAAGGGCCAAGCCTGTGGTTTCTCTAGTCCACATGCCCACCTCCGTCACAGGAAAGCTCAGGCAGTTAATGAAGCCAGCAGGTTGAAATCCTTGTCACTGTCCCAGATGTCAACCGGTGTAGCCCTGCACCCTCTCAAGCTGTCCCAGGACCCATCTACCTCTTTTCTGCTCTCCTGCACCCTTGGTGACCCTCCATGCTGGTGTCTTCAGAGCTCTGGCCCAGGTTCTCCTCCTCTCGCTCCACCTATACCTTCTCCACGGAGACTTCATGCACACCTGGCTGTAGGTGCGTTTATCTCTGCCTGGATCCAGGCACCGTCATTCACCTGCCCCCCTGGCATCTCCATGTGAATGCCTCAACTGCACTTCAAAACCTATCTAATACAAGCAAAATGAGCTTAGGACTTCCGACCTCCCTACTACATACATCCAGACTCTTCTCTGGCGTTCCCTATCCAGAGGATGGTCCCACCACCCTATACATTCATAGGCCAGAAGCTGAGAAATGATCCTTGATCCCCCTCCCTGCTCCTCAGTCTCACCTGCTGCTGCAGCATTTGATGGCATCTAGCTCACTGCTCACTTCTCAGTACATATGTGCGTGGCCCTAATGGCTTCTGAACGCCTTCAATATCCTACGCTGTCTTCACCTCACCCCTGTTCACCACACTCCAATGTTTCCCATTCCCATCACATCACTCAACTTCTTGCTCTCTCACCAAAAACTATCAAATGGCGAGTTTTGGCAGCTTCATCCTGGACTTCCCTGCTGGAAACTGCTAACATAGCTTCTTGAAACTCAACACCCTGTGGCTTCAGGGAGCACCTTTGAAGCCCCTGGTTCTTGTCAGACGCCCCTGGTCACCTTCTTGCTACCGTTCATAGGCAACTTCTTCCTCAGTGAATACAGCTTGCAGCTCTGCATTCCGGACTTGATCCACTCCTTGTCTCCACGGACTTCCTCTGAATACTGTACCCATCAACTCTCAGCTCTCGCCTTGCTCTTCCCCTTGGGCTTTAGATGTGTCCTACAGGCACCTCCAATTCAATGAGGCCCACGCTGAACGCACCACCTCTACCTCATTGTTGCACCTCCTTCTTCATCATGATCATTCTCAGTTGGTGCCACCACCTCATCAGCTGTGCTACTCACCTGCATCACTCGGGTCTTCCTTCTTAGCTCCCACAAATTAGCAATCCCACCAAGGACTGCTCATTTCCCTCCTGACTGAAGGCCTCTTTCCATTTTTGCTAGTATTGCTTCTAGTTAAGATCCTCATAATCATTCTCTCATTTATTCCTTCATCACTCAACAAATAAATATTTATGGAGCTCCTATTACGAACTAGACTTCAGCCATAATCAACTCGCGTGAAGCTTACCATTTTATGGTGAATCACGACATCCATCAGGTAGTAACCACACGGACCGTGTGCTAAGAGCCACCAAGAGGTAATTTAGGATTGTGTGCAAGCACAAAGGCAAGGCACTCAATCCAGCTTTGTTTAGGGAAGACTTCCCCAGAAAGCCTCGTCTCTACTGAGGAGGTGAGCAGGAGTTAGCCTAGGGGAAGTGTTTTACACGCAGGGCCCAGACTGTGAGACCACAGCGATAACAAAGCTTGCTGACACGAGAAAACCTCCAGTGGGCTGGCAAGGCTGGAGCAGAGAGTAAGATGAGGAGTGCAGATTTACAGCTGCGCTAACTTTACGTAGGCAATTGGGGAGTCCCCAAGGGATGTTAGGAGGCTAGAGTCAATGAGTGATGGCTTTTGGAGAGATCACCCTGTCTGCTATGTGAGAGGTAGTGACAGGACTTCTGGAACTCAACAGGAGTTATGGAGACGCCCTGGCAGTCCAGAAAGCAAAGATGATGGTTTCCATTTATGGTGGAAGAGGCTGGGAAACAACACAAAGGAGCCAGTTTCTAGAGAAGATTAAGGAGGGGGCTCAAGTAGGACTTGGTAACTGGCTGGCTGCTGGGAGGAGAGGTATTAACCTGTGACCCACAGGCAAGCACTGAGAAAGCCTCTTTGACCTGGAATGTTAAGGAATGTCCCCTTAAGGCGCTAGCACTCAAGCTTTCTGCTCGCGCATCCCCTTGCACACTTGCATCCCCCTGCACACTTTTTCGTTGATGTTCAGGCTGGGCGTGGTGGCTAACTCCTGTAAACCCAGCACTTCGGAGGCCGAGGTGGGAGGATGGCTTGAGCCCAGGAGATCGAGACCAGCCTAGGCAAGAAGGCAAAACCCCGTCTCTAAAAAACTTAAAAAATAAAAATAGGCCAGGTGCAGTGGTTCACGCCTGTAATCCCAGGACCCTGGGAGGCCAAGGTGGGTGATCATTTGAGGTCAGGAGTTCGAGACCAGCCTGGCCAACATGGTGAAACCCCGCCTGTTCTAAAAACACAAAATTATTGGCCGGGCGCGGCGGCCCGTACCTGTAGTTCCAGCTACTCGGGAGGCTGAGGCAGGAGAATCACTTGAACCCAGGAGGGGGAGGTTGCAGTGAGCCAATATCGTGACAGTGCACTCCAGCCTGGGCAACAAAGTGAGACTCCTTCTCAAAAAATAAATAAAATAGGCCGGGCGCGGTGGCTCAAGCCTGTAATCCCAGCACTTTGGGACGCCCAGACGGGCGGATCACGAGGTCAGGAGATCGAGACTATCCTGGCTAATACGGTGAAACCCCGTCTCTACTAAAAAATACAAAATATTAGCCGGGCGAGGTGGCGGCGCCTGTAGTTCCAGCTACTCGGGAGGCTGAGGCAGGAGAATGGCGTAAACCCGGGAGGCAGAGCTTGCAGTGAGCTGAGATCGGGACACTGCACTCCAGCCTGGGCGACAGAGCGAGACGCCGTCTCAAAATAAATAAATTAATTAATTAATTAATTAAATTAAATAAAAATAGGCCGGGCGCGGGGGCTCGCGCCTGTAATTCCTAGCACTTTGGGAGGCTGAGGCGGGCGGATCACGAGGTCGAGATCGAGACCAGCCTGATCAACAAGGTGAAACCCCATCTCTACTAAAAATACAAAAATTAGCTGGGCGTGGTGGCGCGCGCCTGTAGTCCCAGCTACTCGAGAGGCTGAGACAGAAGAATCGCTTGAACCCGGGAGATGGAGGTTGCAGTGAGCCGAGATGACGCCACTGCGCTCCAGCCTGGCGACAGAGTGAGGCTCCGTCTAAAATAAACAAATAAATAAATACCAAGAACTGTTGACCATAGGGTTAAGTAGTTGCAAATGATGTAATTACTGTCTTGTACTGCCTGTGCGTATGAAGCATAACGTTGTCAAGACTTTAGACCTGTAGATTTAGCTCCTTCGATTAACGGAAAATGTCCAAAACCAGTCTTCCTCCAAACTATTTGCCGAACTGGACTTACTGTCGCTGAGTGGACCGACCGACATAGCTCACACGTTATTCAACTCACTTGTAAGCAAACACACGAAACCACCTCACCCCCGACTGCTACTTCAGAAAGAAGCCGTCCCGTGAATTCCTAGCAGATGAAATCAGGGGCTGCCCCTCAAGGACTCTATTGCTTCCTTCGGCTCTTATTAAATACTTTAAGTTACTTCCCAGCAACAGAAACATGGGACCCTGCGATGACCGAGTTCGCATTCCTCCCGAGCCGACAGGCAATAAACAAGTAAACGCGCAAACACCCAAGTGCGGCCTCAACCCGCGCTCCTGCCCGGCGGTCTCCAGTCACCGAGTAACCCCGGCCCTGCCCCGCGCCGCCGCCAGGACTCCGCCCCGCAAGCATGTGGGGTCTCCTTTGTCCCGCGCGCCCTGGCCGCGACCCGCCCTTCGGCGCAGCCCCTGGGAGGCGCCCTGAGGGCAGGGCCCTCTGATTCCCCACCTGGCCTCGAGTGAGGACGCGCTCAATAACATCTCGAGTAAAGCCGAGGAACTCGCTTCAACAAGCCGAGAGCACAGCTCTCGCCCAGCCCGGTCTCGTGTCCGCGGTCTCTCCCTGGGCCTTAGGGACACCAGCCCTGGAAGGCCGCCGCTCGGGAGGGGATTCTTCCCCGTCTCAGGGGCGGCCGCGGACACCCGGCGCCTTTCCCCCGCCCCACCCCGTCCAGCCTCACGCAAACGACAGGAAAAGAGCTGGGACCTTCGCCTCCGACTCAGTGTAGACGTCGCCATCCCGGCTCCAGGTTTCCGCACTCCAACGCCCCCGCAGCAGCCATCTTGCCACAGGCGGCCGACGCCTTTTGACTCTCGCGCCAACCCGTAGCGCGAGGACTCCGCGAGGAGACTTCTGCGCAAGGACGGAAACTAGGTCCCGCGCTTCCGGGAGGCCGTCCGCCCCGCCTCCTCGCGGGGGCGCTTCATTGGTCATCGGCTCGCGCTCTCGCGCTCTCGTGCTGTCGCGAGAGGTGTTGAGGGGCGGCCGCCGGTGCTCCTTCCCTCCCGCTCCCCGCCCCCGCCCCCGCCCCCGCCTCCGCCTCCGCTGCGGGCCCCCGCCTCCGCCTCCTTCTACTCGGGCGCCCCAGCCGCCGCCACCCCTCCCCGACCCAGGAGAGGCTGCGGAGTCGCAGCCGCCCAGACCGTGCAGCGTGGGAGGCAGGTTCCACACGGTAAGATGGCGGCGGCGGCGGGCCGGGCGGCCGAGCCGAGCGTCTCCCGGGGCCGGGGCGGGCGGGCAGGCGGGATGCGGCCGGGGTGCGCGCCGCCCCCGTTCTGGGGGCCTTGGAAGCGCCGGCGCTGGCAGGTGCGGAGCTGGGGCGTGCAGTGAGTCCCGGTCCGGACGGCCGCCCCGCGCCGTGCCCAGGGGGCAGTCAGGGCTCAGCCTCCAGGCGCGCGGCCTCAGGCGCCGGTGTTCCGGGGCGGTCCCTGCCAGCCTGAGGGGCGGCGGTAGCTGTCTCTGTGGAGGAGCGACGTCTGTAACGAGGTCTTTTTAACAAAATTTGCTGCTTTAAAGCAGAAACCGAGCGGGTGAGGACGTAAAGTGTGGCATAGAAAGTAGGATTTTCTTCTGTTGAATCTTGTTATGCTGGAGTTTGAGACTACCGAGTTCTTCCTGCTAACAACAGGACGGGCCAGTTCTACAAAGTTGTTGCTTTTTATGGGCGCATGTAACTGCCCGGAGTGGAAGCGCTGTGAGTACCGATCACCGAATGGGCTGAGAGAAAAAAGTGCCTTTTCGTAGGGACCTCTTAACCTTGGTCCTAGGGCCGTGCGCGGTGGCGGAGGTCGAAGTGGGCGGATCTCTTGAGCCCACGAGTTCGAGACCAGCCGGAGCAACAGCGAGACTCCCGTCTCTGCTGAAAATAAAAAAATTAGCCAGGCGGGGTGGTGCGCTCCTGTTGTCCCAGCTCCTGGGGAGGCTGAGGTGGAAGGATCGCTTGAGCCTAGGAGGTCGAGGCTGCAGTGAGCCATGATCGCGCCACTGCCCTCCAGCCTGTCTCAAAAAAAGAAAAAAGAAAGAAAGAAAGAGAAAATGGGTTACCTTTAATTGTCGTGAATAAAAATTTGGTCTCAGTGAGTTTTGCAATTGATGATGAGAGAATGGGTGTTCGTGTGTGACAGCGACTGACTCCTGGTTTCTCCTCCACTTTACCTGCCGCTCCGCAGCAAGTTTTCTTCTGCTGGTGCCACTTTCTCTGCTTGACCTTCAAGGATGGCATCCTCCAAGTAATGACGATTCTCATTCCCTATCTACCCTCACTCTATGATCTTTGCTGAATTCTTGACTTTAAATATTCCTGCCCCCCCTCCGCCCCGTTTCACTAATTCATGTTTTCAGCAGTGAGCTCAGGATCTGTAGTCCAGACACCTGCTTGATTTCTCCAGCCACATGTCTAATAGTCACATCAAACTTGCCCTGCTCCTCAAACCTGTTCTTCTTCCAGTCCTTCCTCCTTATTTGTGGTCACATCTTGCAGGGCCTCTCATGCTTGAAGCCTGTGACCATCTTCGATTCTTCCCTTTCTTTTGACCGGTAATCTTCTGTCCAGCAGCAGCCATTGACTCTGTGGCCAAAGCATCTTGATCTCACCTTGCTCTCCGTCTCTTCTGCCGATGTTCTCTCTCACTTGGGTGTCTCCCTAATGGACTTGCTGCTCAGCTCTCACCACCCTGCATTCATCCCGTTTTCAGCCAAGAGACCAAAGTTTTTTAATTTATTGAAACACTTCAGCAGTACTTTGTATAAAGTAGCATCGTATAACATATGTATCAGTGACAAAACAAAGACCAAGTGGACTGTGGCATGCCCCTGCCTGTCTCAGGTACTTGCCCATTCTCCCATAGCTGCAACAACTGCCTGGGGCTTCAGCCATTTGCCCCTCCCACAGGTAACCCCCTCCTGAGTGTCAGCTTTCATGCCCTTGTTTTGAAAAACAAAATAGGTTTGCCACATATTTGTTGCTAAAGCACATATCATGTATTTTGTCTTGTTGTTCCTAATAAAGCTCAGGCCACATTTTGCCTCTCCCTCATCTCTCTTCTTTCGTTCAAATTGTTTTATGAGAGTCGTCCATGTGACTTTGTGTGATGTTCATTTATTTTAACTGCTTTATGAAATTCTCTTGTGTGAGTACATGACCACTGTCCCTTCTCAGCAATGCTGAAATCTAAACATCTCTGAAACCAAAGTTTCTGGTTTTGTTTTTAACCTATTTGGTGGCCAAAACCTCACCAGGTGAAGTTTAATAGCCTCTACTACTTAGTATGGATACTTAACACATTACACTGAAGAAATAATGTCTGATGATGAGGAACTCCCCCAAACTCCAGTGAGGCCGTTATATGGTAAATTGTGCCAAATAATCGTTGTACATTGAAGAATTCTGAATTCCAAAACCCATCTGCCCAAGGGTTTTAAACACACAGTTGTTCTGTGTGCCACAGTCCCTTGGTCCATGCTGCTGTTGAAGGAATGCTCAGGTGGGTGACTTCCACATTTCTGCCGCTTTGAACAGTGCTTCTATGAACAGTGTTGTCTGTGTTTGGTGCATCCTGGTGAGTTTTTCTAGAATATAAATGTATTAAAAGTAGAATTCCTGGGTTGTGAGGAGCACACATATTCAGCTTCATAAGGAATGCCAGATTGTTTTCGTAATGTAGTCCATTCTCCTGATACCACAGTAGAAAAGTTCAAGTGAACTTCTTTGCTAAGCACTGGCGTTCTCAGTCTGGTGGGTGTCCCATGGCAGCGTTCTCTTTCAGTGCATGCTCAGTGTGGGATTCTCTAGCTCACAGCTCTCCAGCCCTACCCTTTGCACCTGGAGGAGCATCTAAACCCCTCCCTCAGCTGTTATTTTTTTCCTGTAGAAATAAATCAGAATGAGTTATGCAGAAAAACCCGATGAAATCACGAAAGATGAGTGGATGGAAAAACTCAATAACTTGCACGTCCAGAGAGCAGACATGAACCGCCTCATCATGAACTACCTGGTCACAGGTATTGGCTTAAAGCAAGGATATTGTTGCGCGAATGTGATTCTCCCTTTTTTAACACATAAGGAGTGCTGTAGCCCTGAGGTTTGACGACGTAGTTATTTGTGTTCAGACATTATAAAAACACAATGCTAGCCTGATAAGTTGTAAATTATCATATGAAAGATAACCTTTTCTGAAGATGAGATTATTCCAGGTCTCTGAGCCCTAACACAAACCCATTTCTCAGCCTTTGACAGTTTTACAGTTAGTCAAGGTAATTGAGACTGTTGTGAAGTAAGTATATTTAAAGCCCAAATAGTTGATCTCTTCTGGCCAGTCTGCTAAAGTATGGTGGCCTGTTTCTAGAAGGTATGCCCAACTCAGAGGGCGAGAATGGGGAAGGGCAGAAGCGTGCAGAGGGAAGTAACACTCAGGCTGTTCTTGATGTCGGGTGGAGGAAGGGCAGTGCTTTATATGGCGAGAAAATAGATGTTTTTAAAAGGCATGACATGAAAAATCTGCCTCCTGTTAGTCCCCATTTCGTACTCCCAAATTAATCTCTGTGAAAATTTTTTAGGCCAAACATGGTGGCTCATGCTTGTAATCCCAGCACTTTGAGAGACAGAGGAAGATTACTTGAGCCTAAGAGTTGGAGATCAGCCTGGGCAACATAGTAAGACCTTGTCTCTACAAAAACAATTTTTTAATTAGCTGGGTGTGGTGGCTTGTGCCTGTAGTCCCAGCTACTTGGGAGGCTGAGGTGGGAGGATCACTTAAGCCCGGGAGGCGGAGGTTGCAGTGAGCCAAGACTGTGTCACCGCCGTCCAGCCTGGGGGAGTGAGTGGGACCCCATCTCAAAAAAAAATATTTTTGGAAGGTGATGGGGAAATTTAGGCCTATAATTATGTCGGGGGCAGGGGAAGGGGCACACATGCTGGCTTTGAAAAATTGTAGACTCTCTTAAGAGGTGGGAGTCTCCAGGCCACTGCAGGTGGAGCTGGCCATGGAGGGCCCCTGTGCTGTGGAGGCTGAGCCAGTGTGACTTGCCTAATCTGGCACCAGAGCTGCAGCTGCTGGCATCTGGACCTATTATCTGTCCTCAAAGGAGCCCACACCAACACACTAGGCCAGCAGCCATTCTGGCCCCTTTGCTAACGGATTAGAGTTTTTGGATGGGATAACAAAGAATGAAGTATATTCTTCTCATTTTCTATATGTATTTTGAGAGCATGACTTGTAAATTACAAAGGTATTAATACTGGGTTCTTGAGAAAGTGTGGTTCACATTAGAGGTGATTGATTGAGGCAACTGGAGTTTCTGGAGATGCAAAGTCTTTGCCTTAATTCCTTGCTAACTTTCCTAGCAGTGAAGATGGTTTTTCTTTTCAGAGGGCTTTAAGGAAGCAGCGGAGAAGTTCCGAATGGAATCTGGGATTGAACCTAGTGTGGATCTGGAAACACTTGATGAACGAATCAAGATCCGGGAGATGATACTGAAAGGTCAGATTCAGGAGGCCATCGCCTTGATCAACAGCCTCCACCCAGAGCTCTTGGACACAAACCGATATCTTTACTTCCATTTGCAGGTAAGTTTCAGGAGAGAGCAGTCTCGTTTGTGGATACTTGATAAGTTAAAGTTATTTGCAATGATCGAGAAATAACTAGGCTAATTTGCTTTAATGTTATTTTAATGCATGTGGGGGGGAGGGGTTTGAGTTTGTTCTTTTATGTAGTTCAGAAGCTATTTTTTTGTTTTAAAAATGCGAATTTGATAACTCAGAGATGCAAGAAAAGTCTTCCCTCTGTGATGTACTTTTGATGGGGACCTGGTACCACCTGCCCTGAGTCCCTGTCTTGGGTGTGTGTGGGTCAAGCTTGTCTGTCTCTGCCTCCAGCAACAGCATTTGATCGAGCTGATCCGCCAGCGGGAGACAGAGGCAGCACTGGAGTTTGCGCAGACTCAGCTGGCGGAGCAGGGCGAGGAGAGTCGAGAGTGCCTCACAGAGATGGAGCGTACCCTGGCGCTGCTGGCCTTTGACAGTCCCGAGGAGTCACCCTTCGGAGACCTCCTCCACACCATGCAGAGGCAGAAGGTGGGGCCCACCAGAGGGAAGCTTTCTTCCATTCCCAGCGTGCTCCGAGGGGGCTTCGCAAAGACACCAAGTGTGTGGGTTTGTGGTGTGGACTGAGAGGTGGCTTCTGTGCCTGGGATGCTAAGTGGTTCCCTCATGACTTTTTTTTTGGAGATGAAGTCTTGCTCTGTCGCCCAGGCTGGAGTGCAGTGACGAGATCTCAGTTCACTGCAACCCCCGCCTCCTGTGTTCAAGCGATTCTCCTGCCTCTATCTCCGGAGTAACTGGAACTACAGGAGTGTGCCACCATGCCCAGCTCATTTTTGTATTTTTAGTAGAGACGGGGTTTCACCATTTTGGCCAGGCTGGTCTCGAACCCCTGACTTCAGGTGATCCAGCCTCCCAGAGTGCTGGGATTACAGGTGTGAGCCACCGTGCCTGGCCCCTCTCTGGCTTTTAATCTTTTGTCAAACTAGGGACAACAGACGTGGTGACCGTTGTAGAGTATTCACACCCTTTGCTGATTTCCCATGTTTATCTGAACCTTCTTCCTGTTTAGGTCCCAAGTATTTTTCATTTAAAATCCTTTTTTCTGAAACTTTTCTCTCCTCACTGCTGTTTTTGTCTGGCAGAACATGACAGCTTCTCACCTTCCCAGACCCAGGTCCCTCTTCTCCCAGGTCCTCTCCTAGGGCTCTGTCCTCCCTACACTGTCTTGGAAGGATGGCCTGTCTTAGAGTCCACTTGAGATGCTTTCTTGAGGCTTGTGAGGAGAGTGCTGGTATGTCCTGCTACGCTGGTCTTGCCTCTCCACAGTCCCCTCAGCACTTTGTTCAAGCCTTGCTCATGGCACTTAACTGCCATCGAGGCTGGATGTGACATTTGCCGACCAGACTGTGAGCTTCCCCAGGCAAGGACCATGTGTTTCATGTCCCGAGAGTGTCTTGCAGTTAAGGGCTTAAACTTTGTTTAAACTGCATGTTTTTAATAGATTCTACTGGTGCTCTGCGTGTGTGGTGGTTTTTATCAGATGTATCTATATTCTAGGTGTGGAGTGAAGTTAACCAAGCTGTCCTAGATTATGAAAATCGCGAGTCAACACCCAAACTGGCAAAATTACTGAAACTACTACTTTGGGCTCAGAATGAGCTGGACCAGAAGAAAGTAAAATATCCCAAAATGACAGACCTCAGCAAGGGCGTGATCGAGGAGCCCAAGTAACGCCTGCGCTTGTGTGGTGGACCCAGCACCACCCCTGCGTCGTGGGACTTGCCTCAGATCAGCCTGCGACTGCAAGATTCTCACTGCAGTAGAGAACTCTTTTTCTCCCTTGTACTTTTTTTTGACCTGGCATCTTTTTTATAGGGAAAAATGGCCTTTGTAGGCAGTGGAAAACTTGCAAGGAAAGCTGCCGTCTCTTTGGCAGTCTGATGCAGAGCCTGCACTCTGGCACTCGCTGAAGAATCTGGAAGGCTGTGGTTTGCTCTTCCAGCGTTCCGGGGGCCTATGACTGCTGAAGGATTTGGTGGGCCACGGAGGGCTGTGCTGTTAGGCTGCATCCCACTCAAAATACAGGAAAAGCACGAATCATGATTCTGCTTTCTGTTAGCTTAGGCAGACATTGGGCCTTCACCTACAAATTTTTCCTTACCCCAGTGGTTTTGTGTGTGTGTTTTTTTTCTTCCATAGAAAAGAATATATAAATTTGTAAATCCTAATTCAAAGACGGCTTGTGTGTGAGGGCATTGAGTTTGATTTGTTTTCCCTTTGGTCTGGGTTGTGTGGCTTTTGGGAGATGCGTGTGAGGGGACTATGTGGTTTTTAGTTTTTTAAATGTATATTTTGGTGCTGTGTATGGTGAGAGACTTGTTCATAGTGGATCAATGAACCATCTCTTCTGGGCAGTTTTGTTGAAAATAAAGGTTTCTCTTTGATTTCAAGAATGACCAAAATGGCCTCTAAAAGGTGTTAATCATCTCAAATGACCTTTTGTCTTTGGGGCATTCTTCTCCCTGTGTTAGTGGCAGTGGCTTTTTCTGGTACCTGCAGCTAAAAAGGCCACTTGGCCCTGTGCTGAGTGAGCAGCCTTCATTAGAACGAGGCAGCCCTTGGGCAGTGGGGACGCAGGGCCCCAGCTGGTGGTGTGCGACTGTTGGCGGAAGGAACGCATGTTCAGCCTCAGTGATCTGCCCTTCAGCATCTCGGCAGCATCTCATCTTCCATTGTCAGCCGGCTCTGTGGATGTCCTGCTTCTGTTCACTCACAGAACTGTCCCCTGCTCCATGGTGGGCAGGAGGGAAGTGGTGCAGGGCTGTGTGCATTGCCTGTGAGTCGGGACAGTTGATGGGCGCATGGCCATGTAGCTCTGGGCGCAGATGTGTTTGGATTCGTTGCAGCGGACCACGGGCACTGTTGACCCCACTGAGCAGTGCTAAGTGTTGGTTTTGTGGATGTTCATGGAATTGCTGACCCATCCAAGGGCGTCCTTTGGAGCCAGTGCAGCCTGCAGGTGCATCTGAGGGGCGAAATGCTGCTAGCACTTGAATCTGGGATCTTGCCTTATTTTCAAGGAGCAAGGCATCTTGACAAGCACAGTCTGGGTGTGGTGGCCAGCTGGCCAGTGCCTGAGCCGGTCAGGTCAGCTGCCTCTGAGGGACCATCCTCACTCCTCACTGAGCTCCTGCGTCCCTTGAGTGTTGATCACGAGGTGTCCACAGCATTGTTCTCATCTCTGAATGATGCTGCCTTCTCCGTTGAAGCCTGTCGAAGTTGTGTTTTCAAGCCCTCTACTTCTCTTTCCAGTAGGTAGGAGCTTTTGGCAGTATTTACTTTTACCTAGATGGCTTGTGTAATCCAGTAAGAGATGCAAAGGTAAAATTGCTGCAGTTGTTACAGAAACTTGGTGGCCTCCAGACTGACTCATTGGCTGCCCTTTGGATTTTGTGAGGATGCAGTGCTGGGGAGGTGGTGCTTCCCTACCCCCTAGAAATGCTGCCTTCCAACGACCGCTCTCCCAGATGTGACCTTCACAATTATTTCCTCTGAGGTTTGAGGATGAAGATAAGTTGGAGAGAAAGAGAGTAACTAATAGGTGATGAAATATAGCGGAAGCTAGAAGAAAACTGTTAGGTGAGAGAGATACATCTGCATGTTTTCTTCAACAACAGCAGATGATTCAGCATATTCCTAATTACCTTTTACTATTCGTGTATATAAGATAATTTACTTGCATAATATATAATCAATTTGATATATTCTTAAAACTAGAGGGTGTGAGAAGCACAGCAATGGGAAGTCTCTCCACAAACTGGGGGACACGAATGGGGTCATCACATGCCTGGACTGTCACTCTGTGGCTGTCAGGTGAAGTGCTGGTGTTGATTTCCGGTTCAGCCAGTGGGTAGCTGATACGCCGGTGCCAGCATCCAGCGTGAGCAGACATTGGGGAGACTGGGAAGTCTCCGAAGTTACTGCCGTCCTTCCCTTCGTGTGAGGGGCCACACCTGATTTTCTCGCGATCTGTTAGTGGACTGGAGATCTTCCAAGGAAGTGCTTTGCACGCTTTCTCTCTTTGCTCCTTTTTACAGTCTTTGTCTTTGCAGCAAGCAAATGAAATTAAGCCACTTTGGGATAATGAGCATTCAGTATAATTCCACTTTGTCTCATTTTTACTTGGTCTCATTTTGGATCTCACTGTTGTGTTTATAAAAATGTAGTCACATTTTACAGAGTAGTTTATTCTTTTCATACTTTATGGTGGAGAGTGCCTTGAATAAAAATGTGAGAATATTCTGGTACTCTGTGTTCCTGATGCATGAAGTTGGGTGAGGAATAACCCCTAGTCTGGAATCTTTGTGACGCATAGGGTTATTGCAAGGCAAATGGGAACTAACAGATCTTGCCATTTGAATCAGGGTCTCCGGTTTCTAGAAAAGGCAGACACAGGTTGGGACCAAAGTCTCCATGGTGCGTGACTGAAGGCTGGTGGTCGTGTGTGTGAGGAGTCCCCGGAAGCCTCGGGGAGGCGGAGCTGCTCTTTCCATTCCGTCAGGATATGATCTGAAAACATGTAGAGAAAGATGAGTTGAGGACAGCTTTTCTAAGGCCATGTGATGTCTTTGCTTTCTTGTTTCTATTTCTGTATGTTGTTAGTTTGGAAGAGTGGAGGAGCTAGGGGCTCCAGAAAGAATCTTACACGTGTTGAAGACATCGATGTCCTAGGGAGCGTGGAGCTGCATTCCCTTCTGGGCTATTACTGCTAAATCTGAGTGTGAACAGACCGGGCGGAAAGCATGGTGGCCAAGCGGTCTGTGTGCTTCCCCGCTGATGGAGAACGTTGCGTTGTTCACAACAGGGCCTCACGGGTGTGGACGCACAGCAGACCCATGGCTGGTGCAGCTGCCTGTTGCCATCTGTCTTCAGGAACTGCTGCTCTGTTGACTGTTCTATTCTGATACTATGCGTGTTATTTTTTATAACAGGTGTGTTTTTGTTTCAGAAATATGTATTGCTTTTCTCATATTTTTTGCAAATTGTATTGTCAGCATTGGTCATTTAAAGTCCTGTATGAACCATAACCTGTTGTGGTACCTTTGTACATCTTTGATTCTGTATACTTTATCCCAGTGTGGCATATGTGCCCCCCAGTATCTTCTGAGAAGTGCAGAATAGGTTGCTTCTACTGCCTGTTCTTAATGTAACAGTAAAAGTTTTCACATTTTTGTCAGAACTGTTATCTGGAAGCTCTCTTTTTTTCTAAGGCTATTTTAATAACAAATACTAATGCATTTATATTGAAAGTTGGTATCTTGGAATGGAAGGACAGAAGCAAGCTCGCCTCATGGTACCGTAGTTGGCTCTCCTCACGCTCTGACAGTGCCGTGCCTTTTAGTTTGTGAATCTGTGCTTGTGTGTGTTTAATCTGAAACCTATCAGCTGCTGTCGAGACTGGGGCACTTAATGTTTCATAAACTGGTTTCCTTGGTGTGAAGGAAATAGAACTTTTGAGCTACCCATTGCATGATTTTAAACGGATTTGAATAGCCTAAGTAATTATTATTACTATTTTTTGCTTAATTAAAATTTCCAAGCATATTAAAGACAGAGGGAATATGCCAGCACACCCCAGTATCCACCAGTCAGCCTGACACCCACCACCACCTGCCTGAGCCCCAGGCGGGAGATAACCACAGGTGTCTGATCCTGGGTGGCTACCATGCTTTCAGGTCCATGAGCGCTTTCATGAGTGGAAGGCAGTTTTAGGGTTCTTGGAAAGGACTCAGACGGACCACTTCAAGGGCCTGAGGTGAAATTCAGAAACTGCCTGTGCACAGAAGCTGAGCAGTGAGCATCATGGAGCGAGCCGTCAAGCATTTGGATGTTTGTTGGGTATCAGAGAACAGGGAAGGCCTGTCCTCACCTGCTGCTCCTCCCTGTGTGG
Source organism: Piliocolobus tephrosceles (assembly GCF_002776525.5). Taxonomy (NCBI): domain Eukaryota; kingdom Metazoa; phylum Chordata; class Mammalia; order Primates; family Cercopithecidae; genus Piliocolobus; species Piliocolobus tephrosceles. The sequence goes on from NC_045453.1 coordinate 35,723,766, forward strand.
CAGTGGCATGTCACAGTGTTCTTGACGTCCACACGCCTCTGCCAGTCCGTCAGCCTCACAGGTCAGAAGGCAGCACGGTAGTTCTTGGTGGAGGCGGGCGTCACCAGGAATGCTTTAGTGTGAGCTCCCACACTACAGTGTGGAGGCTCACACCGTCCTTGCACACGTGACCTTCCTGTCTTGGATATTCTGCCCTATTTTGGAATGCCATCCTTGCCTGTAATTTTTCACTTCTGTAAAAGTAGAACATGGGGTTTGAATGGGCCTTTGCTGTAACTTGCTATGGCAAGAATCTTGTAAGAGATGTGCTCCTTGGAGGTACAATGTCCTGAGCTTGTTTGACTTTTCCAGAAGCCACAGAATGGCTTTGGAGAGAAACAGGCCAGTGCTACAGAGCCACTGGCACGAGGCACCTGGTGCGCAGGAGCTGAAGTGCAGCCTGTGGTTAATTGGAAATAATCCTGTCCCCGCATCTGTGCGTTGGGGGCTGTTTCTCTCATTTCACAGCCCGGAATCCACCAGTCAGCCTGGCGCATGTGTGTGGAGAATATTTAAAGGGAATGTGACGTTCTGGTTTGTCTGCAACATTTCATCGTCTCCTAGTTGGAAGGCCAGGTTTACGGGTCCAGATTGTCCGCAGTACAGAAGACCAATTGTCAGGTGAAGCCCGTAGACCCATAGGCACAGCTATAACCAAAAGAATTCACAAAAGGAGTAACAACTGAAGGTGAGTGGGTTTTCTCCACTGGTTTTCCCACGTTTTTAAATGCAGGTCACGTTGCAGGCTCTTCCACCGGCTGTCCACCCAAACAAGGCAGTTGCTCACCCCACAGGCTCACTTTGGAGATGAAGAGTGCTGGGTGCAGCAGCGCCTCCTGTGCTTGGGTCTCCGTGTATTTGAGATGGAATTGATGAGCCTGCAAACCAGGAAGAAGCAGTGGAGTTGCTATTGCCTTGAGCTGCCCCTGTCAGGCAAGGTCTCTGCCTGGCTGTGACTTCTGCTTCCTGGAGACACATCCACAGGCGTTCCTCACACAGACGAGCTTTTCTCCCTCTTGTGGATCACGGTGTGTGACTGACAGCTTTGGTAATTTTCCCAGCTGGCTTTGGAAGTGAAGCAGGCTGACCCGTCACCAAGGATTCTCTGCCACAGAGGGTCTTGGAGGATCGGGAAGAGGTGCTGGCGGTCACAGCAGCCCCGGGTTTGTCCCTGCTCGTTTATAGATTTGTGTGCCCATCCAGTCCTCACTGGGCCCTCTAGTTTTAGAAGTGTTGGACACTAGTGCTTGTAAGATTCGAACAATGAGTTTACGGCACTGAAAAAAATGAACTGCTCCAGAACCTTGAGGAATGATTCTCTGTATAGCACCCACATCGCACTGAGTTCATTTGTCGTCATCGCAGAATTCATCTTTCTGGTTTCGAGCACCGTCTTCTGGTTTCGAGCACACAGTTCCTTGTCTTATTCCAGTCTGCTGTTGACAGGATTAACTCAGCCCGAAAGGTGCCCCTACTTTTGAGGCAGTTCCTGCACATGATGTCCAGTGCTGCGTTCTCCCCTCTTGCTGCTGCCTGTCAGTCATGGCGGAGGAAAGTGTCATCTGTCAGTCTCCTTTTTACGGACTCCTTGTCTTGAGAATTGTAGTTGGGCTGGAAGGGTGCAGGGCTAAGTGGGGTGCAGGGAGGAGCCCCAGGCCCAGGGCTGGCTTGTCTTGGTTTACAAGAGGCTATACTGGGCTCTCCTGGGGCCTCTGCAGGGGTGTGGGTAGGCAGAGGCCAAGCAACGGGAGCCACGCATGTAGTGAGGCATAAATTTGCTTAAAAAAAAAAACTCTCTAGCATCGTCTCCCCTTAGCAGCACCTGAATAAACAAGGGGAAGTTAGGTGGGCCAGACCAACAAGAGGGAGGAACGCAGCCCTCCAGAAGCAGAGGCCAGTGGGTGCTGGCTGTGACTGCCCTGTCCACAAGGTCACCCGCTGTCCTTGAAAACCCAGGAGTTGACTGTCTACTGTCCGTACATAACTTCACCTCAGGCCTCAAAGATGCTTGGGTGCGGGGCAGCTCTCAGAATCAACCAGAAGCCTGGAGAGTCTCCACCTGGCTACCACCAACACCCAGCTTTATAACAGCCCCTTCGCCCACCCACCCATCCCCGCACGGCCCGTTCCTTCAGCTCATCCAGCCTTCACTCAGGTGTCCGGGGTGCCTCCTTAGCCCAACCTCCTTGAAGTAACACCCCTTCCCTACCCCTTTCACTTCTTTGATTTTTGTCTACCTGCCCCAGAACATCAGCTCCAGGAGGAAGGGGACTTTGGGTAACCAGATGGCAAATGTCTGCTGCAGCATGATCACAGATCTCGGTAGGAAATCACCATCACAGAGTGAATGGAAGCGAATCAACGCAAAGAGGATGCTGTTGACAGCCATACCTTCAGCAACAGTTCCCAAACTTTCTGGCTGTGGGCTAGGGCTGTTTGGGGCGATAAACCTCTCTCTGCCACCATCTTTTCACCCTACCCTACATCAGGGTGGATGAAAGCATGGCCTTGCTTTTTAAGGGGCTTGTGTCTTTAAGATCTGTTCAGCACTAGGCTCTGGGAGCAGCCTCTGCAGTGCAGTGGGTTCGGCTGTTGGAGACCTGAGGGCTGGGGGTGGGAGGAAGGAGTCCTGTTGTAAGTGCAGGGCCCCCCCCTTAGGTGTGTCTTCCTCGGCCCCTGGGTGGTGGCTGCTGCGTGGAGGATGGACTGAGGTGGGCCCTAGTGGAGGTGGGGTGACGCCTGAGGAGCAGGCCCTGCCGCCTCCTGGGGAAAGGCTGCATGGTCTTGGCCTTGCCCTGCCGGCTTCGTCCTCAGCAGGGCAGCAGGAGCATGCAGAGTGGGGGCCCCATCCCCATCACCCCTGCCCCTGAGCCCAGAGCCTGGCCTGTGATGGGTGCTCAGGGCATCTTTAGTCCAGGATCCCAGGGGCCAATGACAACCTTCACAGGCATCTGCTGAGAAGACACTGGCCAGCGCTGGATTTGCCCAGCTCTCCCAGGCTTGTTCCAAGAGCTCAGGAGTGGACCCATCCCTGCCCTGAGAGATCCATTTTAAAAGTCAGTCACCCTGGACTTTTACTGTCTTTGCACTTGGTTAAGACTTTATCCCTGGCCGGGCGCGGTGGCTCACACCTGTAATCCCAGCACTTTGGGAGGCCGAGGCGGGCGGATCACGAGGTCAGGAGATTGAGACCATCCTGGCTAACACAGTGAAACCCCGTCTCTACTAAAAATACAGAAAAATTTGCCGGGCCTGGTGGTGGCGCCCGTGGTCCCAGCTACTCAGGAGGCTGAGGCGGGAGAATGGTGTGAGCCCGGGAGGCGGAGCTTGCAGTGAGCCGCGATCGCACCACTGCACTCCAGCCTGGGCGACAGAACAAGACTCCATCTCAAAAAAAAAAAAAAAAAAAAACCAACAAAAAAAAGACTTTATCTCTAATTTTATTTGGTTGGTGAGGTAGGGACTGCCATCGCCCCCTATTTTATAGACAGAGGACAGACGGCCCCGTGGCTCCCTGTGGTGTCCAAAGAATGGGCTGGCACCTCTGGGACCAGGCTCACCACCAGGGCCCTTCTCTGAAGCCCCAGTCTGACCCGCCTGCTGCTGGGAACCCCCCTCTGCTCCGACACTAACTTCAGCTGGGGCTGAGCCAGGGTGTGTCAGACCAGCAAGGGCGACCGTCGGCCCCGCTCCTATGGGGCAGCAGGGAGGGACGTCAGCAGGGTGGGGCGGGCACCCAAATGGTATGCCCCGCCCTGCCCCGCCTGCCCGCCCTGGTGGCCGTCTGGGAGCGACAAGTCCTGGGAGAACCAGACGGAAGCGCCGCTGGGACTGACACGTGGACTTGGGCGGTGCTGCCTGGGTGGGTCGGCCTGGGCTGGGAGGCAGCCCCGGGACACAGCTGTACCCACGCCATCTGAGCACCCCAAGCCCGATGCAGCCAACCCCAGAAGAGGCCCGGAGGGACAGGGCCGGGGACAGCCAGTGGTCCAGGTGTGGCGGGGGGGGGGGGGGGGGGGGGGGGGGGGGGGGGGGGGGGGGGGG
>NC_045453.1:35727948-35740756 GCF_002776525.5 Piliocolobus tephrosceles
GGGGGGGGGGGGGGGGGGGGGGGGGGGGGGGGCGGTGGGGGGGGGGCTGTGGGGGGGGAGCTGAGATGCTGCTGGGTGGGACGTTGCTAGGCGGGGAGCGCTGAGCTGGGCGGGCTCCTCTGGCTTCAGGGCTTCCTGTGTTCCTTTTGGGAGGTGGAAGGAAGTGAGTGCCCTGTCCTTCCTCCCTGCCATCAGATTCCAGGACCGGACCTGGCAAGTGCCCTATCCCAGCCAGTGTTCTGGGGCTCTTCCAGGCAGGGCCATGTTCCCCAGGCCAGGAGCATTGTCCTGGAGGGTCAGGAGGCATAGCCCCCGCCAGGTGGGACCACCCTGTGTGTGCATGACCCCGACAGGCAGGTGCCGAGACAGGAGGCTGGGTATGGGACACGAGCTGGAGCCTGCAGCTGGACGGGGGTCCTGCCACCATGTGCCAGCTGTGTGCTGGGGACGAGCTCCCTGCTGGCTTCAGCTCTCAGAGCATTTGGTGGTAGGGAGAAGCAGGGCCTAGGCAGGTTGCCTGGCTACCAGCACTGCTGCCTGTGGGAGGCTCCCTGGGCAGGTGATGCCTCAGAAACCGGGTGAGAGAGTGACCGCGGGCCATTGGCCAGCTGGGGAGGGCCTCTGCCAGGGAGCTCCTGAGAGCAGCCCCCACACTGCTGAACCCCCTTGCTCTGGGTCTTGGGCTGAGCCCTCAAGTGGCTGGACCCTGGGCCTAGACTCAGGCCCTGTGGGTTCCAGAGCAGTCTCCTGCCCGCACTGAGTCCCCAGAGTACCTACCCTGACCATGGCAAGGTAATGGCACCTTCTGGCCTCACCAGTTCCCAGCTCTATGACGGCTGAGGACCCTGGAAGTGCTGGGAAGAGTGGCAGGAAGACCCAAAGGGGCAGTGCCACCATCGGACGTCGGCACCCAGATGAAGGGAGCGCTGGCTGCGTGGGAAAAGCTGGCAGCCCAGATCACAGCCCAAGAGTCTCCCTGCCAGGCGCCAATTGGAGGGGAGGGCCTGCCCCTTGCTCTCTTCCTCCTCCCCCACCCACGTTCATCCAGGCCTGCCAGGCAGGGCCAGCTCCCCGGGGCTTCGGGGCCTCCTCGCTGGCGGTTTGAGTGGCTCTGCCTTCACTGCGTCCCTCCCGGCTGGATGTTTCAAAAAGAACCCTTGCCACAGCTCTGGCAACTTCCTTTGCAGGCCCTTATTGGGTAGCGCCAAGGATTCTGGAGGGGCCTGTGGGTCAAGCCTGCCACGCCCACGCCTTTTCCTAGCCCTCCGCGGGGGCAAGAGCCCTCCCTCCTGCAGCCACATCACGGAGGCTGGGCCAGGCGAGAACAGAGCTGGAGAGGTGGCACCCACACTTGAGTGTCCTCTCCAGCTTGCTGCTCTCCTGGCCTGGCCCCGGCACAGTTCCCTTTTCTGAATCAGGGGCCATGTGACCACCTGTTTGCTCAGCCGTGGATGCTGCTTCTGCACAGGGGCCGTTTGCTCTAGAAAGTTCACAGGAAGCAGCCTGCTGGGCTCAGGGAGTGCAGAGTGGTGGGAGGAAGCTGTTCAGGCTGCCCAAAGCTTTCCGGTTCTTGGCACCCCCCACCTCCCGCGCCCCCAGCAGGATGGAGGATTCCAGGCTTGAGGTCCTAGTGAGCCCTCAGGCAGCTGACTGTATGGGTCATCCTCTCCAGCCTGACATCCTTGTCTTCCCAGCGTCTGTGGAGAGTGCCCTTGTGCCCGCCTGGCCAGCACCACCTGCCCAGCTCAGAGAAGGGGCTGCGGCTGCTGCCTGCAGCATAGGGCAGATTGCTTGCCTGGAAGGGCTATGTTTGACTTCCTCCTTCCAAAGAGGTCAGGGAGTGGCTCTGTGTTCTCAGTACTGTGCTGGCCTCAATGGGGGTGAGAATCAGTGCCACTGAGCTTTCTGCCATTTCTAGCTAACAGCCAGACAGTGCAGGGCAGGTGCCACCTGGACACAGGTCTCTCACCCTCCCCCCCACCCCTTTTTTTTTCAAGACAGAATCTCTGTCACCCAGGCTAGAGGGCAATGGTGCAATCTTGGCTCACTGCAACCTTGATCTCCTGGGCTCAAGTGATCCTCCTACTTCACCTCCCAGCTGGGGCCACAGGTGCACACCACCACACTCAGCCACTCAGCTAATTGTTTTTTGTTTGTTTGTTTGTTTTGTTTTGTTTTTGTTTTGTTTTTGTTTTTTTGAGATGGAGTCTCACTAGATGGAGTCTTGCTCTATCGCCCAGGCTGAAGTTCAGTGGTTTGATCTCAGCTCACTGTAACCTCCGCCTCCCAGGTTCAAGTGATTCTCCTGCCTCAGCCTCCGGAGTAGCTGGGATTACAGGCACCTGCCACCACGCCTGGCTACTTTTTGTATTTTTAGTAGAGACGGAGTTTCACCATGTGGGCCAGGCTAGTCTTGAACTCCTGACCTTGTGATCCACCCTCCTCAGCCTCCCCAAGTGCTGGGATTACAGATGTGAGCCACCATGCCCGGCCCTGGCTAATTTTTAAAGTTGTGTTTTTCTTTTTGTGGAGCCGGGGACCTCCCTATGTTTCCCAGGCTCTTGAACTCTTGGGCTCAAGTGATCTGCCCACCTCCGCCTCCCAAAGTGCTGGGATTACAGGCATAAGCCACTGTACCTGGCCCTAAAGCTCCTTTTTAAAGGCACCTTTGGACTGTGTGACTTTTAGTGGAAAGTTAATAGTGGGGCCCCCATGTCCCTTCTGCAAGCCTCCTGCGTTAAGTCAATGCAAACTGTTTACAGAGAGCCTGGGGCCAGATAAATAACAGGGCTGCGGGTATCAACCACGCCAGGGCAGGGCATGGAGGCCAGGGCTGCACTGGGTTAGGCGGGCTGCAGTAAGGACTGTGCCCTGTGGTAACCCAGGGAGCAGACCTAGTCCCCAGACGCAGGCCACAGCCAGATATGGGGCAAGCCAGTTGTCCCAGAGTGGAAACTGCAAATGATGCTGGTGAAACCACACTCATAGCTAAGTTCCAGGACAGACGGCACTTCCTCCCACGCGACTTTCTCCAGACTTCAGGGGTTAATGGTTGGCCCTGATGTGGGGAGGGGCTGGAGCGGGACAGCCTCTGGCAGAGCTGGAGGTGTTGGAGCGAGCTGTTCTTGCCTCTAAGATCTCACTGGGCCTCCCTCACCAGGACTGGGAGTGTGAGCTGGCCGGCCTGGCTCTGACCTCAGGCATGGTCAAGGTCAAGGTCATGGTCAAGACCGACAAATGCCTGACTTGGTGGTCTTTTCTGCTGCGGGAAGCGTCCAGGCACAAACTTGCAGAGAGCACCAGGAAGGCCAGATACCTACCCCTCTGTCCACAGCACACCCTCGTCCACTCTGGCAGGTTCTCGGGAGCACACCCCCCGAGTGCAGCCGGCTCCCCGCACGGGCAGACAGGACCTTTTGGGAAGGGTGGGGTGAGACTCTCCAGTGTCCGACTCGTCTGCTGGTCACCCTCTCCCCTGTTCTCTTTGAGGCCCATGCGGCCTCCTCCTCCTGGATGTCCCCTATCCCTGGCGATGCTGGCTCTTGGCTCCTGGCTGCAGCTTCCTCAGCTGACTCCTGCCATTCTCTTGGGTGACTTTGAAGTCCACAGGGTCTGTCCATATGGCACCCTGGCCCTCACCCTTGACCTTCTCTCCTTGGCCTGCCGGTCCTCAGTCCTGCCCTTCATCAAGACTCCCAGCACTAATACCTTGAACCCCTTTGGTTCGCTGGCCAGGACTCAGGCCCCAGGCTTGGAGCCCTGGCTGGACCCTGGCATCAGCTTCCCCTCCCCACTGTGCAGACCTGGCCTCCCAGGGGTGACCAGCACCCAGCGTGCCATCAGGACCTGGCCCCTACCCCTACCTCGCAGTGGCTGTCCTTGTTGCCCTCCTGACAGCCCGTACTCTCAGGGGCCATCCTCACCTGCTTCACAAAAATGGGAAGTGGCCAGTGGGAAATCCTCTAATTCCCCTCCCCCAGCTCGAGGCAGGGATGGGGGAATCCTGCCTCCCAGGCCCTTCCCTCCTCTGTGAGAGTCATTGCCGATCCAGTGCTGACCCTGCCCAAGCCCTCTCTCCAGCATCTGACTCAGCAAGTTCCAAACCGAGCTCCCCCAGGCGACCTCCCCATCTGGGGCCCCACTCAGTGCCCCCATCCATCTCAGGGCACAGAGGGAAGTCTGCGTATCTAGCAGACTGTCCATGCCCAGCCCTGTATGCTGCTCTGAGTCCTGCTGACCCCCATGGCCCTGCAGCCCGTGCACCTCTCCTCACACATCTGCGCACCCCAGCAGCCTCCCAGCTCACCCCCAGCGGGTGCCTTTGGCTCAACCACAGGACCCAGGGATGGAGCTTCCCTATAACTCTCTTCAATCAGGGACAACAGCAGCCAAGGAGCCTCATTTGCACAGGAGCCAGGAGCCATGTGCAGAATTCAGAGGCCCTGGCTGGGAAGGCCTCACCCCTGCCCAGCTTCCTCCAAGGGGCCAACCGTCCCCCTGGCACTGTGTCCTCTCCTGGCCACCTAGCCCCACCTGCCTTGAGGTTCTCAGCTAGGACCTCCTGTGCTGCCTCAACCTGGCCGCTCTGGGGGCCCCTTGCCCACCACACCCCACCCCCACAGTCAGTGGGCTCTCAGCTGTCATTCCTGCCTGGTGCCTGCCTGGGCTGAGGGAGGCTTGAGAATGTGGCACCACGTGCTGCTGGTCCTCGGCTTTGGGGGCCTGGTGGCCTGGTCGCCCGTCGTGGGGAATAAGCAGAGCCCAGCCCAGGCACCTTTTGTGGGGATGAGTTGTTGCTGTGACCTGCCTGAGTGCTGGCCACTCGCCTGCTCCCAGCCGTCACTGGGCCTCATTTCTGGCTGCCTGTGTCCTCCCAGGGGTCAGCAGATGGGTGTGATTAGGCGTTTGAATGCTTGCCAAGTTGCCTTCCATCGAGGCTGTCCCCATTCAGTCCCACATCCCCCAGCTCGGGGGGAGGTCTCTGAGTGACGAACTCGAAGCAGCAGGGCCGTGGGGCCTCCCCAGGGCCTGACCATCTCCTCTCCCTCAGGCCCGAGTGCCAGGCATGGACAGGGACGCTGCTGCTGGGCACATGCCTGCTGTACTGCACCCGCTCCAGCATGCCCATCTGCACTGTCTCCATGAGCCAGGACTTTGGCTGGAACAAGAAGGAGGCCGGCATCGTACTCAGCAGCTTCTTCTGGGGCTACTGCCTGACGCAGGTTGTGGGCGGCCACCTCGGGGACCGGTAACTGCCCCCTTCCCCGTCTCCAGGCTGGTGGGGGCTGCTGCACACAGAGGATGCAACTCCCAGGGAAGGAGCTGGGTGGATAAATTTGGGCAGAAGACACCCGGAGGAAGATGGGAGCTGGGCGGGGAGAGGCCAGGCGCGGCAAGGCCCCAGGGCCCTGCAGGCAGAGGAAGCAGGCGGCTCCCCTGGAGTCCTGGTCTCCTCACGAGGCAGCTCTGGGGTCATGAGCAGGCCCTGTAGAGGCAGACAGGCCAGGCCCATCTCCGAGCACCCACTCGAGGGCGGCCCTGAGTCAGGGTGGTGCTCCTTGGTCCTGCGCAGCCACATCCTCACCGCCTTCTGTCTCTCCTCCAGGATTGGGGGTGAGAAGGTCATCCTGCTGTCAGCCTCTGCCTGGGGCTCCATCACAGCCGTCACCCCGCTGCTCGCTCAGCTGAGCAGTGCCCACCTGGCCTTCATGACCTTCTCACGCATCCTCATGGGCTTGCTCCAAGGTAAGGGGCGCTCAGGCACTTCCCTCACGCTCTCTGGCACCAGGTGGGGAGACAAGGGGAGTGTGCACGGATGTGTGTGCAGGTGCACGCGTGCATGCAGGTAGTGTACAAGTGTGTGTGTATGGGTATGCCTGCGTGCATGTGTACACCAGTGTGTGTGCATGTGCAAGTGCGTATGTCCCTGCAGATGCATGTGTGCAAGCAGTGTGAACGTATGTGTGTGCTGTGCATGTGTGTACATATGTGTGCGTGCACACGTGTGAGTGTGTACGTGTGTGTGCAGGTGGTGTGCATGTCTGTATGTGTGTGTGTGTGCGTGCCCGTATCCATGTGTATGTGCGTATGCATGCCCATATGCGTGTGTGCGTGCGTGAGCGTGCCCATATGCGGGTGTACGTGTGGCCATGCATGTGCCTTCTGTAAGTGCACACTCTGCAGTGACACACAGGATCACAGGGGACACCTGCGTAGTGAATTTGCTCCTGCCCCTGAATTTTGTTACCAAACACCTTAGTTCAGTGGTGGATTCCAGCTGCAAGGGACCTGCTGTGGGACTCTGGGTTTTGTGAGTTTTGGTCACATGTATGCCGATGATGCCTCCAATACTAGGGCCTTGGAGCGCCTTAATTGTCAGGAGAACAAGGTGGGTGGGGGGCCAAGGGGGCTTTGGGGGGCCCCTACTTGTCTGAGGTCCCCTGGAGAAACAGCTAGGCCTCCAGCCTGCAGGGGCCTGCCCACCCCACCCCAGCCTGCCTGGCTGCCCCACCCACTGGCAGTTCCTGGCCTGGCTACTCCTCCCCCAGTGTCCTGGGCCATCCAGACTCCCCACTGAGGACTCCCCCTACCTTCCTGAGTCGGCATCAGGTTCAGAGCCCTGGCCATGGCTCCCCTAGAACCTCTGCCCTCCCTCTCCCCCAAGTCCAGAGACTTTGGGGAGTTCACTCCCAGGTCTCTTTCTCCTCCCTCTCCACACCCTCACCCCCCAAGGTGACGCCTGGAAGGTGCTGCCTGGGACTCTCTCCGTAACAGAGGAAGGGACTCTGCCCAGGAGAGAGGCCACTCTCATGGTCACAGGGTCTCACACGAGAACAAGGGCCCTACCACCACTGCCCACCGGGCCCTGTGCATGGCCCACCCTCAGAAGAGGGTGCAGTGAGTGCAACTGAGGACTTAGGATTGTGTGTTTACTGTGAGACCCCATCCCAGAGCCAGCCCCTCCAGCATCACCACCTCCCCAGGCACTGCCCAGGTCCCACTGCAGGAGCTGGAGGAGGAGGGGAGGAACGAACAAATCACAACCACCTGGAGGGGAGGACAGGCCTGGCGGGGGGTGGGGGCCCTCATCTTTGTTTACTGAAGGGTCTTCGGGCTGAGGGAGGAGGGTCCTAAGGCTGAAGCTGTGAAGAAAACAGTGGCACTGCCTCAGACTGGGCTGACCAATGCCTCCTAGGTGTCACTGAGAAGACCCTCAGCCCTGGGGCAGGCAGCTGTCCTCATGGGCAGCCTGGGGACCCAGCAGGCAGCCAGACCCTGTGGGCTCGCTGCCAGCTCCAGCTGTGCTTCCTCTGCGGGGGCCAGCTTGTTGTGCTACGATGACTTGGCACCTGTGGCACATTCTGTTTTCTAGAAACCTTCAAAGTCTGGCACGTCTCAATGTCAGATGTCATCCTGTGCCCACAAGCCTACTCTGGGGGTCTGGGGGGCAGCAATGGCAGCCGCGTGGTAACCATGGGCACCACCTGTGGCTGGCTTTGCCATGTTTGTGCACGCTGTCCTCGGGCAGAGCAGAGACGCCGGGTGTCCCGAGACTTGTGGCTCTTGCTGTGGGGTATCGGACTTCTGGAGGGAACCCCACGGAGCCCCGCCAGGCCGCCCCCAGCCTCCCTCGAGGGAGTGAGGGATGGGCCCTGCCTCTGAGCCGTGAGCCTGTGAGTGAGCGCTCTGCGATTAAAAGTTACAGGCACTGGTCAGGCAGGCGCTTCCTGTGTTGGCCGTCTGTTTGACGATGTCCTCCTGCAGGGTACCATCAGCGCCTTGTAGACAGGGCCCGTGGGTTTGGGGTACAAGCTTCTGTTGTCACAGTGGCCCCGTGGTGCCTCCCCTCACAACGCCAGGCTCAGAGCCCTCTGGATGTGGGGCTGCACGGGGTGGTAAGGTGGTTTCCAAACTTCTAAAGTGGCCGAGAACGCTTGGTCCAAAAGAAATCCTGGCAGGAAGCTCAGTTAATACAACAGGGAAAGGCAGGCTTCCCGGGGGAAGGATGTGTATGTGCACGCGTGCGGCAGGTTTCTGTGCGTGCAGGTGTGTATCTTCGTGCATATGCGTGTATCTGCGTCAATGTGAGCACTGTGCAGCACTGCCAAGAAGTGGTGTGCCGGTGGACCCGTGCGTGTGCAGGTGCGTGTGCACATGCTGCGTGTGTGTGTGTTGGTGCCAGGACTCTGTAGAGCACAGCTGGAGGCCGGCGGTGAGAGTGTGCACATGTGCGTGTGCGTGTGCGTGTGCATGTTCGTGGGATGGAAGGGCTGGCTTCGAAGCAGGGGTGTTTCCCGCAGCTATGCGGGTGGCATGACCCTGAGCGAGCCTCGCCCAAAAGGAGTCTGTTTCCTCAGTGGCACAAAAAACCCTGCCCTGCTGGTCCCTCGGGTGGGTGAGGTGAGCGAGAGGGACAGGTGGACATCCTCTGGAATCACAGCCCAAACCTGAGCAGATGGGCTGGGATGAGCCTCCCTGGATGGACCCTGAGAGACTCTCCCTCCACTCGCTGCAGGGGTTTACTTCCCTGCCCTGACCAGCCTGCTGTCACAGAAGGTGCGGGACAGTGAGCGAGCCTTCACCTACAGCACCGTGGGCGCCGGCTCCCAGTTTGGGTAAGTCCTGGCCTCAGACAGGGTCCAGGAGAGGCCACCAGATGAGCCCCTTGCCAAGTGGCCCCTGGTCTGGGTGGGGGATGGGCCACATGGGCCTGCAGGGCCACCATGGGTGAGGTGGGTCTGGCAGGCGCCTTTTGGGCTCTGTAGCCCAAGGCTGTGCTCTGCAGGTGCCAGCCCCGGGCACCGCGCTTGCTTTGTGCATATTTCTGCCTTTCTGGAGCGGCTGGCAGGTGATGAGGCTGGGACCTGGGGACATGGGTTGGGGGAGTGGCCATATCATCTCATTTTCTTTCATCTGTGCTAACGAAGCCGGATGCCGCCCCCACCCTCTGCTGGCCCCCACCCCCGACAGGAGGGTCTGTGAGCCCTGGAGCTGGCTGGAGGGCGGCTTGTCCTCATCCACAAGGCGGTAACCCTGTGCCCCTTGGTCCTCCTTCCCAGTGCCCACTCCTTGGGCAGCTCCAGACCCTCTAGCGATGCTGGCAACCTGGATCGAGGCCGGGCCTGGGGTGGGAGACCTTCCCAATGGTTGTAGCAGGGTGGATAGGTGCAGGAGCTGACAGCGGCTTCCCAATCGCTGGGCTCGGGCCCTCATGTTACTGTTGCTGAGGTTCAGAGGGGCGGAGGTGGCCCCTGTAGGTGGGGCCAGGAGCAGCCCCAGGCAGGCCCAGGGTGACCAGATTCATCCGATAAAAACAGACTGCCCAGAGGAATGTGAATTTCAGATAAACCAGAGGGGATATACTTCCACTAAAAGAATGAATCCTCACTTCTCCAAAACCTGGTTTCTTTGGGTGTCCTGCGGTTTTTCTGCACCCAGGTGGGGAGCAGAGAGAGGGTCAAGTGTGGACTGGAAGGGGCAGGGAGGGTGCTACCCCAGCCCGTCCTGGCGCCCAAGGCCAAGCCCTGCTGGCCCAGGAGCTGTGTCCACCCCGCAGCGGCTCAGCGGGAGGAAGGAGGCCCCATCTGGATGCCAGGCCCCGCTTTGGGTCTCTCTCTTCCTCCTTTTGCCATGATGTTAAGTGTTCCCGCAGGTGCCAGCAGAGGGGTCTCTGCAGCAGATGGGGGCTGGGCTGCCAGCCAGGTTGCACCCAGAAGGGGGCCTCTGAGGAGCTATTTGGGACAATGAGATCACGGGGACAGGGGATGGGGGTTGTTGGATTTGGCCATCGTGGTATTTTTGCATCTAGAAATACTTTTGAATTTTATTCTCAATGAAGTTTGAAGCACAAACACCGTGTGGAGTTTCACTGTAGTATATTCTCATCACCGTCTCCTCCTCGGTGCCATTTTTAGTTGAAAAGGATCTACATGACAAATTGTAGGCCAATGTGAAGGCCTAGAAGCAAGATGTGAAAAACAACGTGAGTTCCACAGCAGCCGCCCGACTGGCCTTACTGGCCCCGTGTGTCCGGAGTCCTTAACAAAATAGGCCGGGACGGGGGCTTCTGAGCTGCCACTCTGAAGGCGATGAAAACACCTTCTTTTCCAGGGGCCCAACCTGCACCAAGGTGGGGTTTCTGAGAGGCCCCTCCTCGCCCCAGAGGTGCCGCTGAGGGAGCTGGCCACGCTCCCCCTGTCTTTGCAGGACGCTGCTGACCGGGGCAGTGGGCTCCCTGCTCCTGGAATGGTACGGCTGGCAGAGCGTCTTCTATTTCTCCGGCGGCCTCACCTTGCTTTGGGTGTGGTACGTGTACAGGTACCTGCTGAGTGGAAAAGGTAACGCAGGCCGGGTGGGCTAGTGCCGGGCACTCACGGCTGCCCAGTGCCTCCTCCCCTGGTGGCAGCCACTGAGCAGCCTGGAGCAGGAGCCCGGAGACAGCGGCCTTGACCTCTCAAAGAATCCACCAGTGAGGCAAAGTGCTCAGGTGCTGAGCTGTCAGCGGCTCTGCCACCTAATTCGGTCTGGAAGGTTCCATCTAGGGCTAAGGCAGACACCCAGGAAGACCTGCTGGGCAGGTCAAGGCAGGGTGCAGGAGCAGCCAAGTCTTTGGGTGGCCAGGAGGGGGCTCTGGAGGATGCTGTGGGGAGGGTCGTTCAGAGCGCCGTTAGGTGCCTGGTAGGGAAGGCCACGGGAGGCCGTGTGCAGCCTGAGGTGTGGGCGGGAGGCCGGCGCAGGTGTGCAGCCTGAGGTGTGGGCGGGAGGCCGGCACAGGTGTGCAGCCTGAGGTGTGGACGAGGGCTGCTGACCCCTCTGGAACCACCCCCAATCCCCAATCCTTTGGAAACGGATGGCGCCTCCCACTCTGATAGCCATCACTTTGAAACCATTGCTCCCTCAGATCTCGTCCTGGCCTTGGGAGTCCTGGCCCAAGGCCTGCCGGTGTCCAGGCACAGCAGAGTCCCCTGGAGACGGCTCTTCCGGAAGCCTGCTGTCTGGTGAGCTGGGACCTGTGCCGCCCTTTGGAGCAGCGGCCGGTGCCCATGGGGGTGTGAACCTGGCTGGATCTGACAGCCCCTGAGCCAGCAGGAACTAGGGCTCAGAGAGGTGGGACTCTAGCCCCCAGGGGAGGCCTCTCGGGGTGGGTCCCACAGGCCCGGCCAGCTTGCGCAGCACCAGAGTCATGGTCCACCGTTGGGCCCCGCAGGGCAGCCGTCATCTCCCAGCTCTCTGCAGCCTGCTCCTTCTTCGTCCTCATCTCCTGGCTGCCCACCTTCTTCAAGGAGACCTTCCCCGAAGCCAAGGTGAGTCGGGGGCTCCTGCAGGGTGAAGGAGCGCCCAGAAGGCACGAGGCTTGAGCTGCAAGAGGCACCGCGGGTCCTTGGCCTGCAGATGGTGGAACCCTCAGCTCCTCCTGGACTCCGAGGGTCCTGGCACCGCCAGGCTCTTCTCTGGGGAGGACCCAGTCCATGCTCGGGGCAGGTTTCTGTGTTTGAGGCTGGAAACGATGTGGGCGCTCGGTGCCTTCCGGCTGTGGCTGCAGCCCTCCCAGCCCTCACCGGTGACCTGCTGGCCTGCAGAGCCCGACTTTAGGGCCCGAGGAGGCCGGTGCAGGACCCGGGATGTGGACAGAGGGGTCACCTGCGGTCAGTACGGTTCCTTCTCTGAGGTTGTCTTGCTGCCCCCCCGGGTGGTGGTCAAGACTCCAGAGCTGCACATTCCCAGGAGCAGGGCTGGCCCTGCGGAGAACTTTCCTGGGCAGTGGTGGGCATGGGGGAGCTGTCCAGCCTGAGTATCCTCTTCCAGATAGCCGGGTGCTAGCCCTGGCCCCCTCTGAGGCCACACTCCCCCCTGCAGGGTTGGATCTTCAACGTGGTGCCTTGGTTGGTGGCGATTCCTGCCAGTCTATTCAGCGGGTTTCTCTCTGATCGTCTCATCAATCAGGGTGAGCCCCGCGGAGGGGACCGGGGCTGGGGACCACACCTGGATTCGCCTCACTTTCAAGGGGCAAGATGCTCCTCTCCTGGGGGTGCAGCTTCAGCACATGGAGAGCTGGGGCAGGGGCGCTTCTTTCCAGGCTCGGCCTCCTCCTTAAAGGGTGGGGTTAGACTGTGGTGAGAGGGTCTGGTCTCACGGTGACCATGGAGCTCGCCCCTGGGGGCCAGATGCAGCCCCTGACCCTCTGGGAAGGCACCTGGTGGGGTCAGAGGTTGCAAACATCCTTGAACCTTTGGAAGAGCTTCTGTCTTTGTTCCATGTGCTCCAGACCCACGCTGGGATGAGCCCCGAGTGGGCTGCGTGTTTCTTCCCCTAGTGCAGTGTCCTCACAGACAGGTACAGGCGGATGCACACGCGTGCCCACATGCTCTCTCCACACATGTATGCCTATTCTTAGAATGTTCGTGTTTTTCCCAATTGCAAAAGGAATACACACGCGTTGTGGAAAGCTAGAAAACCTGGAACAGCAGAGGAAGTGGGGCCGCTTGCCTGTTTCCACCTCTAACTGCTGTGTGGCTGTTCTGTGTTTGTCCCAGACCCACGCCTTGGGAACCTTCCAAGGGCACAGGCGCTGCCTCGTAGCTGTGCCACACACACGTGTGTGCGCATGTTTTTGCCCACAGCACGGGATAGCTGTCTTGAGCCCCAAGCCTCCTCCTCCCCTGCTGCCCCTCTGCAGCTGTTCAGGATGGGACCCCCTCTGGGCGCCGTCTGGGGTGTCAGCACGAAAGGCCTAATGGGAGCCCCTTCCTTGGCCTCCCCCTGTAGGTCACACGGCCGTCCCCCCCCCCCCGCCGCCCCGCCCCCCCCC
>NC_045453.1:35755756-35766037 GCF_002776525.5 Piliocolobus tephrosceles
TGGGGTCTCCCTCTGTCTCCCAGGCTGGAGTGCAGTGGCGCGATCTCCATCTTGGCTCACTGCAAGCTCCACCTCCCGGGTTCACACCTTTCTCCTGCCTCAGCCTCCCGAGTAGCTGGGACTACAGGTGCCTGCCACCAAGCATGGCTAATTTTTTTTATTTTTAGTAGACGGGGTTTCACCGTGTTAGCCAGGATGGTCACAATCTCCTGACCTCATGATCCGCCCACCTCGGCCTCCCAAAGTGCTGGAATACAGGCGTGAGCCACCGCGCCCGGCCTGTCTGTCTTTTCTTTAAATCAGGATCTTTAATGGCAGCTTAATAGCCATCATTAGTATGTTAATAACCCCTCCTCCGCTCCGGGCTGTCTCTCCTCCCGTTTCCGGGCCATTGTCCTTCATTTGTGGGATGGCAATACCTGGAGGCCTCCGCTTGCCCCCTTGGGGACCCTGGACATCCGTCCCCCTGGGGGACACCCAAGCTGGGACGATGCCTGGGGGATGCCCTCGTGGGAAGACCTCTCAGGAGCCCTCCAGCTGCAGTCTGCCTGTCGGCAGTGGGTACCGCCGGGCTGCCCGGCCCCTCCCCTCCACCGGGTCCTGCCAAGTCGGTCAGAAGGAAAGATGGGCAGCAGTTGGAAATACACTTTTGACGGGAATTTACTTTATTGTGTTTAATTGAAAAGTGTGGAAGTCGAGGCATGAATATTCAGTGTTGCCGGCTGCTGGCTTGGAGCTGAGGTCTGTGTTCTAACGCACCCAGCACGGGGCCTGTCCGAGGGCGAGCGGCGGTGGGGAAGCTATTAATTGAAATAGCTTCATTAATTAGTAATTAACAGCAGGGTAATGACTATGTCACGCATCGTATTTCAGTGGATGCCCTTCATGTGTTATGAGGCCTTTAATTAAAGGACGTGCATTTTAATTAAAGGCGTGCTTGGCCCTTTGGCCTTTGCAATACAAAAGACACTCCCAACTTTCAAAGAAGCTGACAGGGAGGCTGTGCCCGTGCAAAGGAGTGGGGGCTGCCGGGGGCGTCCACCTTCAGGGCACCCCTCGCCTTTCAGCCCAGCTCTGGCTGGTCCTCCTTGGAGTCCATTGGACAACCTGGTAGCCATGTGGGGTACAGCAGGGGCCCTGGGCCAGAGAGCCATGGATGGGGAGGCCAAGGCCCCTGTGTCCCCCCCTTGGGGTCCAAACACTCTTCTCTGCCCCTGCTCCCCCGCTAACTTATCTGTCTGATGGTTGGAAGTACAATGTCCGAGGGGCACCCAGGGACACTTGTCTCCTACACTGGTTTGCAGAAATTCTAGGGTCTTCCCATCTCAGCACTGCCTGGGCACCTTTGTGCCCATCGTGGGAGGGTGCCCTGCTAAGGCTGTTTTAAAACTGGCACCCACATTCTTTCCCTCAAGAGATGCAGCCTGTGTCCCCTCCCCTTGAATCTGGGGGTGGGGGCTTGTGACTGCTTCTGAAGCTAAAATGAGACTTCTGCAGCTTCTGCCTGTATGTCCTGGGCACTCACTCTCAGGACCCGGCCACCATGTTGTGAGGAACTGAATCATGCCACACAGGAGCCACCTGGAGAGGCCGGACATGCACCTAGGGTGGGAGTGGGGGTGTCTGAGCTGGTTGGAGGAGGGAAGGCTGTTGACTAAGAGAACAGTCCCAGGATCCCTGGTGGCAGAAGGGGGCTGGCAGGGAGTGCTGGGCAGGGAATGCCTGCGTGCTGGCCCGAGTGCCAGTGCCAGCCAGCTGCTGCCCGGAGAGCCCTAGCCCTCTGTGGCTATCTGGCCTCTGCTCATGGCTGTTTGTTGCTCAGAGAGAATCTGACCAGCACTGACTCCACCTCCACCCCCCACCCCCCGAGGTGGGCAGCTGGACCTCAGAGTTGCTTCAGGAAAAAGTCCTCAGCCAATGGTGTCCGTGCCAAGGACAAACCTGAGAGGCCACTGAAAATGCCAGAGACATGCGGGATAAAATACAGCCTGTCCCATTAAATTATTGAATGCCTTTAACATTAATTACCATCCTCCAAACCTGCAGTGGCTCACATCTTCCCTCCTTCCTCCGGCTTGGAGAACCTTCAGCTAGAACTCAGGCTGGAAATGTGTTTTACTGTTTTCCCTGTGCCCCTGTGATGCGGGGGTCTTGGGGGCACGCTCCCACCCCAGCACAGGAGCCGCAGGACTGCCTCTGGTGCCCCAGACCCACCCACACCAGCCCCACACCCACATCTGCCCCCAGTCTTCCCCCAGCAGGCACAGGACTGCCTCTGGTGCCCCAGGCCCACCCACACTAGCCCCACACCCATACCTCCCCCCAACCTTCCCCCAGCAGGGAGGCTCTGGATCTTTCTGCCCCCTTCTCCCCTTGCCATCTATTTTTAGGGCTGCCTATAGGAACGTTTTCCGTGAACAGAATCCGGAACTCTCACACAGACAGGCTGGGGTGGGTCTGACGGTGTGGTGTGAGTTAACCTCTGCTGCCCTAGCAGGGCCCTGTGACAGGGCAGCCTAAACAATAAGAATGAGTTTTCTCAGCAGGGCACAGTGGCTAGAATCCCAGCACTTTGGGAGGCCAAGGCAGGAGGATTGCTTGAACCCAGGAGTTTGAGACTAGCCTGGGCAACATAGCAAGATCCCGTCTCCACAAAAAAGAAGAAGAAATATTAGCCAGGTGTGGGTGTGCGAGCCTGTAGTCCCAGCTACTCCAGAGGCCGGGGTGGAAGGATGGCTTAAGCCCAGGAGGTCAAGGCTGCCATGAGCTATGGTTGTGCCACTGCACTCCAGCCTGGGCGACACAGCAAGACCCTGTCTCAAAAAGCAAAAACAAACAAAAGAAATGAGCTCTCTCCCACTTTTGGAGCCCAGAAGACTGAGATCAAGACCAGGGCTGGTTCCTCTGGAGGCCACTCTCTTCCCTGTGTCCTCTTGGTCATCCCTCTGTGTGAGTCTGTGTCCAAATTTTCTCTTCTAATCCAGCCAGAATGGATTAGAACCAACCCCAATGACCTCAGTGTGCCCTCCTTACCTCTTTTTTTTTTTTTGAGACGGAGTCTCGTTCTGTCTCCCAGGCTGGAGTGCAGTGGCCGGATCTCAGCTCACTGCAAGCTCCACCTCCCGGGTTTACAACATTCTCCTGCCTCAGCCTCCAGAGTAGCTGCGACTACAGGCGCCCGCCACCACGTCCGGCTAGATTTTTTTTTGTATTTTTTAGTAGAGACGGGTTTTCACCGTGTTCGCCAGGATGGTCTCCATCTCCTGACCTCGTGATCCGCCCGTCTCGGCCTCCCAAAGTGCTGGGATTACAGGCTTGAGCCACCGTGCCCGGCCCCTCCTTACCTCTTTAAAGACCCTAACTCCGAATGAGACTGCACCTGAGGTGGGAGTTAGGGCTTCTGCACAGGAACTGGAGGGACACAGTTCAGCCCAGCACAGCAAGGCTTCATTCCCGCCTGCCCTGGACCCAGGGCCTACCAAGCAGTGAGGCTGCCCGAGAGTGTACGACAGCCTGGCGTTGCCCCGGCGTTGCCCCGACCTCCTTGGGGACTGAGGGGTTGTGGCAACAGACAGCTCACAGCTGAGCCCCTCTCCTGGGTCTCACGCTGGCAAGTTGACGACTGATCAGCAGGGGGATCAACCCTGAAGCCGCGGAGGCTCCAGAGCACCTGTGGGCCGCAGAAGCTCCTGTCGGGGCCACATCGCACCCTAACTTCTCCCCCGCCCTGCCTTGCCCCCCAGCCCCAGAACTCTCCCTCGGCAAATCTCCATCTCCGTCAAGTTTGCGGGGGCCTGGCCTAAGGCAAGACCCCAAGCCCCTTGCTGGGAGGGCTCCCAACAGACCCTCCATATTAATAAGGAAAGAAATGCTAAACTGGGTTGAGAGGACCACGGCAGATGACATGTTCAGCCACAATCCCACAGGACTCAGTTCAGCCAGGAGGAAGCTGGGGACAGATGGAGCCCTGGGGATGGGTTCAGGCAGGCGGTGCTGCCACAGGGGACGTGGCTCTGTGGTGAGAGGGGTGACACAAGCTCCAGAGCCGGGAAAGCTGGGCCTGGAGTGTCTGTCAGCCCCACAGAACCCTCCCGAGGCGTGGAGATGCCAGCTGCACTATTCCAATGGCTGTGCCCTGTGTGCAACGGGACGCTGTGCCTGCAACATGCACTGTTATTACGTGTCATTATAAACAAAATAGAAACCCCCACCAGATGCCGCACCCACTAGAATGGCTGGAACTGTGATCCACGGGAGGATCAGGAGGGGCTGAGGCCGTAGGGGGTCCCAAGAGCCTGCCTGGTGTCAGGGAGCTGCTGACACCCCTGTGAAAGTGGAGCACATGGACGTGGCCCCGAACCGTCCCCACCACCCTGCTGGGGCGGCCAGTCCCTGAGAGGGTACGAGGCCAGGGTGGGGTCTCACAGTTCCCGTGTGGTGGCCAGGGTGGGGTCTTACAGCTCCCGTGGGCTGTCTCCCCTCCTGGTGCACTTCCTTTTTCTGGTTTTAGGATGTCACCTTGATGGACTTCACAGAACTGCATACCGTTGTCTGAGAAGGTGAAACACACGAGTGAACGGAGGGAAGTAGCGCTGCCCGGGCATCCTCTGGGGTTTGGTCAGTATCCTTCGAGCTGCTGGCATCTGTGCGCCGCGGTCCCCCTGTGCCTCCTGCTGGGAAGCGTTCTCCTGCCAGGTCGTAGGGTCTCTCGTCCAGGGCAGCGGCTGTCCCACCCCCCTCTCCCTCTGCTGAGACACCCCTGCTCAGCAACCCCCTCCCTGGGCCTCGCCAGGGACACACACCAGGGGGCTGTGAGCCCCAGAGGCCAAGAAAACTGCTCCCTGCTTCCAACCTTGGACACCACCTCAACTGTCCCAGGTGGCTGAGAGTGGGATCCGGGATTGGCTACTTCCTTTGGGCATCTCCCTGCCATTTATACCCAGGCCGTCCTCCTTCCTTCCTCCCCCCGAGCCAGGATAGTCCCGGGCAAGGATGGGAGGATTGCGCACCTGAGCAAGGCCCAGAGCCTTTCCTGAAGCTCATTTGGGCAATTGGGGGCTGGAGTTCCCCCTGCCCAGCCCAGGAAGACTCAGCCTCCACCCCCTCCATGGTCTCTGAGTCTCGGTTCTGCTTCTGCAGCTCCTTCTGTCCCCAGGCGTCCTCTGTTCCCTCAGCCTGAGCCAGTGTGGGGAAGCTGGAGACAAGCCCTGAGCAGCCGGGCCCCTCCTCTTCAGGGCGCGAGTTGGGCACGGGCAGCACTTCTCACCCCGTTGTCCTGGGGGGCGGAACTTGGTGGAGGACAGTGCCGTCCAGGGACGGGGGGACCCTCGGAGGCTGGGGTGTTTCCTGTGGACGCTCAGTGACCATTGGGGTTTCTCACGGGGCCTGAGGGGTTTTCAGGGAAGGAGCTGTCTCCGCCCTTTAGGCTGTTTATGTGCTCCCTGAGCCGCCATTTTTTTCCCCAAATAGACAACCTGGACACAGGCTCGGGAAGGCACCAGCGCAACCGACCGCTGCCCCCACGCTGACCCCAGGACAGTCTGTCTCTGTGTTTCTGCCAGCATCCCATGCGGCAGATGGTTTTAGGAGGGACTTTCCAGGACATTCCCTTGCTAAGCCGAGGGAACTCAAGGATCACCAGTCACGTACCCAGTTTTCAAACATTTCCCATTTCCATGTTTCATTGGAGGAAATGATTTTACCAACATTAATTCTTTTATGTGGGAAACTTAGAACAAGCCTTGGCCACTGTCAGAATTTGCCAATTATCATGTCCCATCTCTCTTGGGCACCTTCATTTTCCTGGCCAGGTTTGAAGCTCTAGCTGACGTCAAGTGGAGGTCGTTCTCCCATCGGCCTTTAGTGGGTAACAAACGTGACCCTGAGCTCAACAGCACTGCACAGGCCCCAGGCAAAAGCAGTCGAAAACCTGGATCAAGAATGTTTGGGGCCCAAACAGCTGAGCCAGGGCCTCCCAATAAGAGCTGAGAACACATACTGGCTCCTGTGCCTGACCAGAGCTCGATGCCCTAGCTGGTCCTCCCCTCATCCAGCGAGGGCCAAGGACGTGGCTCTGTCTGGCTGGGCCCTCTCTGCCCCCTCTGCCAGGAAGGCTGAGGTGACAGCAGCTCTGCCCATAATGGAGCTTTCTGCCCCTCCCACTGCAATACACAGCTCGTGATGGTCTTGGATTTTCCACATAGATCGGTCCATACGGAGTAGTGACCATGGGCAGCAAGCGGCTCAGGCCCGCCCTGTCCCTGGGCAAGTTGGGGCCTGGGAGAGGACAGACAGATGCTCAACACTCCAGCATGGAGAGCCCCTCAGCATGGCTCAGGCTGCTCCAGCTCCTTCATTAGCGTCCCTGCCTGCAGTGCAGACCCACTCTGGGCCACAGGCTCCTGTCCCCAGTCATCTCCAGGATTGCCCTAATTGGCGGCTTCTCGGCAGCTCTCAGAGAGAAGAGTGAGGGGCAGCGGCCATCCCCCTGTGGGCAGAGAGCTGCCGTCTCAGCCAGTGTGCAGGGGACCCTGCAGGGGACGCGAGGAGACAGGACTGCCTGCCAGCCCTGCCCAACCCTGCTGGCTGGACGCTGTCTAGAGCTGGCAAGGAAACTTGGTTTGTTTGCAGAAAAACGAAGAGAGGAGAATAGCCTCTGAACGCATGCAGCCCACCGTTGCCAGATTTGACTGGGTCCTTTCATTCCAGCGGCCCCAGGCAGGGACAGGTGGCTACCCTGCCAGTTCTGGTCTGCAGTCCTAACCCTGCCTCTCAGGCTCAAGTGCACCCTCCATCGCTGCCCAGCCGGGCTGCGGTGCCTGCTCAGGGGGAGGCCCTCTCTGCACTCAAACCAGGGGTGTCTGTCCCGGACAAAATCAGTCCCATCTTCCTTTGCTCACCAGCACCATTCAAAGGGGGTTGAAGAATAAATGTTTTCCTAAGTTTTAGCTGACATTCAATTTTAATGACTTTTTAAACAAAGTAGCTGTTAAACGTGCAATGTTTTACGGTTTCCTGATGTCTGACAGGTGTTTTTGCCCATGTGGGAAGCAGATGCTAATCGCATTCTCCCTAATAGCTCATAAATAATAAGCACTGCGCGTTCCCTTTGTGCGCAGTGCTGCCAGTGGCCAATTTGCTCTTCAGAAGTGGCCACGCTGCCTGTCAATCAGCTCTCGCCGGAGGCACTTTTTGGTGATTAGAAGCCCCTTGGAGAGCGAGAACTCCAAATTAGTTTTAAATAAAAAATAAGAATATTCATGCTGCTGAACATCTAAAGGTAAAGGAGACAACACAGTCCAAACCTGCGGCCTGGGTCCGGCGTCGCTGGCGGAGGGGCCGCGCGCCCAGACCCACCGGGGCCCCCGGGGACGGGGTGCAGACGGCACCGCACAGCGCGGCACGGGGCGCACAGAGAGGCACGGGCGGGGTGACAGGCACGGAGCCGCTCGCGGGAGGGGCTCAGGCAGCCTCCTGTCGCTGAAACGCGGGTCACACGAGAGCTCGGCTGCGTTCCGGGACCGGCGTAATTGGCAGGCTCCAGGCAAGAGCGCTCATGCTGACTGGCGCCTTTGCCGGGACTTGAAAGCCGGGGAGGGGATGTGCCTGTCTCCTTGAGAGGAGAACAAATGTTCCCTTTGAAGAAGTTTGCGGTGAGCGGGGCCGGTGTCAGAGGAGACGGCTTCTGGAGTGGCGGGCGGTGGCGGCAGGTGGCGGCGGGTGTCTGGCCCTGCCCCTCCCCCGCCCCCCGCCCCCCTTCCCTCCCTTTCCCCCTCCCCCCAGCAACCTCCGTGGGTCTCTCCTCTGGGGCAGGCTCAGCTGGGCGGGCGCCGCTGCCACCCCCGTCCTCAAAGTCACCTCATGCTGTTGTCCCTTCTGTGCATCAGGATGGGGCCTGTGCACCCTTCTGGGGTTCCTGCTGGGCTCCCCTCCGCCCCAGGCTCTGTCCATGGTGCTGGGAAGTCCCAGCATCTTCCCAGGTTCGGAAAACTGCATGAATCAGCTCATGCAGTGGGGAAGTGGGACCCTGGGCTAGGGGAAGCCAGGCGCGGTGTCCTCCGGGGAGAGAGGCCATGAAGAGCTGGGGAGGGCAGGCAGGGCTTCGGGACCAGTTTGGGCAAAGGCTGGGTGGGTTTGGGGGCGGGGGTTTAACGTCTCTTTGTGAGAATCCAGGACAGGCGAGGGCTCCAAGGGTGAGTTGGCTGCATGGAACCCTCTGGAATCTTCTGACCCTCAGTGTGCTCCTTCCCATGCTGAGGTGACCCGGGTGACCCACTCTGAGGCCTGGGGGCTGTCTCCCTCCTCACCAGCGTGAAGCCTGTGGACCGTGGGTGCAGGTGTGAGGCCTCAGGGTCCAGTGGGCCAGGGAGCGGCCAGACCAAGACCTGCTGGGTGGCAGTAAGCAGGCCCTTGGTGGGATAGAGACTGGGGGACCAGGACTCCACTTGGGCTGGGGACAGCAGAGGGCCCTGGACATTGGGAGAAGGGGGCAGGCTGAGAGAGGGGCAGCAGGAGGCAGCAGGAGCAGGCTGGGCCCGTCTGAGGCTGGTGAGGCCTTGAGTGCAGGGACCCTGGAAGGCAACCAGCAGTGCCCAGCTCTGGCCTCCTCCAGAAGTGCTCCAACAGCAGAGAGGCCCCAACCACTCCCCACCTCTCTCCACTTCCTCCCGGGGTTTCCTTCCAGTGACCACATCTGCCAGGCCATAAGCTTGGGGAGGACCCCCATCTCTCCAGACCCCACCTGGTTCTCCACACTGAGGGTGCCCTGCCCTGTGTCTTCCCTGTGCTCAGAGGCTCTGGAGGTCCCTGACAGCCCTAGAGCTGGGCGTCCTTCTCTGCTGGACGCCAGAGCTGTGAGCCCAAGGGGCCAGGAGTGCAGCCTGCCCTCAGGATCTGCCATGAGAAGCCTTCGGGTTCTCAGGCCTGGGGGCAAGTCCTGGGTCAACCCCATCTCCCCTGTCCCAATCCTGTGGGCAGTGGGGAGCGAACATGGAGGAGGTCACATGTTTAAGCCTGAAAACAAATGATGCCCTCCCACCTCACCCTGGCTGGCCCACGGCCACTGCCCCTGGGACCATTTCACGGCTATAACTCTTGTCCTTCCTGGCTTTCCAACTAATGCATTGTGATTGGGCTAATGCATTGTTAATTAATAGGCAAAGACAAATCCATTTCATGGCCCATGCATTCTGGAGTTGGCTTCCAGAGGTTCTGCAGGCGGGACTGAGACCCAGCCGGGGGAGGTGCTGGTGGCTGAGCCCTCTCCAAGTGGATGGCGGAGGAGCCAGCTGCACCTCGATGGCTCACACGGGCAGGGAACCCGGGTTGTTCCTGGAAGGGGGAAGAGGGAAGCTGTGGAACCCATGGGTGGCCTTAAAGGTGGCTGAGAAGAGGGTGGGGGATGGTGGTGCCTCCTTACCTGCCCTCACAGAGGACTGAGGGCCCTGCCCCAAAACTGCAGGCCCGTGGCCTCCCCGGCGGGCACACAGAATGGGGTGTCCGTCACAGATATTTGAACTACCCTCATCATCCCCACCCCCTTCCTACAGTGGCAACCCCTGCGCTCAGGGCAAAGAGCAGACCCCTCCCTGTCCCCAGTACAGGCCCCTGACCTCCATTCCAACAGGGGCACCTGGCACCGCCCTCCCCAATCTTAGTCCCCCTCCCCCACCCACACACCCTTTCCCCTTCCCTGAGCACCCTCATTGCTGCCTCAGGGCCCTGCATGTGCTGTTCCCCTGCCTGGATGCCCATCCCTAGGGTCACCTCCTCCAGGAGGTCTTCCTTCTTCTCAGGCTGAGTTACTGCTGTGCCTGCTCTTGACTGGGGATTCTACTGCGGTGAGGCCAGGCCATTCTTGTCCATCAGCATGTCCTCAGCAGGCACGCAGAGGCCTATGCCCATCAGTCAGTGCTGACAGGGTTAAGGCTGCGACCATCAACATCAGCGCCATCTCTTCTTTGTGATTATCTTTGTCAAGAATGTGCCAGGCCGGGCGCGGTGGCTCAAGCCTGTAATCCCAGCACTTTGGGAGGCCAAGATGGGCAGATCACAAGGTCAGGAGATCGAGACCATCCTGGCTGGCACGGTGAAACCCCGTCTCTACTAAAAATACAAAAAACTAGCCGGGCGAGGTGGCGGCGCCTGTAGTCCCAGCTACACAGGAGGCTGAGGCAGGGGAATGGCGTTAACCCGGGAGGCGGAGCTTGCAGTGAGCCGAGATCGCGCCACTGCACTCCAGCCTGGGCGACAGAGCGAGACTCCGTCTCAAAAAAAAAAAAA
>NC_045453.1:35766137-35780632 GCF_002776525.5 Piliocolobus tephrosceles
GTGGCTCACACCTGTAATCCCAGCACTTTGGGAGGCCGAGGCAGGCGGATCATGGGGTCAGGAGATCGAGACCATCCTGGCCAACACGGTGAAACCCTATCTCTACTACAAATACAAAAAATTAGCCAGGTGTGTGGTGGGTGCCTGTAATCCCAGCTGCTCGGGAGGCTGAGGCGGGAGAATGGCGTGAACCCAGGAGGCGAAGCTTGCAGTGAGCTGAGATCGCGCCACTGCACTCCAGCCTGAGCAACAGAGTGAGACTTTGTCTCAAAAAAAAAGGTGCCAAAATACACATAACAAAAAACTCACCATTTCAGCCATTGTTTTTTTGTTTTGTTTTGTTTTGTTTGTTTGTTTGTTTTGAGGCAAGCCCAGGCTGGACTACAGTGGTGCAATCACAGCTCACCATAGCCTTGACCTCCTAGGCTTAAGCAATTCTCCCGCCTCAGCCTCCCGAGCAGCTGAGCTACAGGCTCGCACCACCACTACCAGCAAATTCAGCCATTGTTAAGTGTGCTTTTCAGTGGCATTAAGGACATTCATAATGTTGTGCAACCATCACCACCATCTACTTCTAGAATCTTTTCAATTTGTCAAAACATGCCTTGTACCTGTAAGCCATCACTCCCAACCCCCTGCCCCCAGCCCCTGGCAACCACCAATCTCCTTGTTGTCTCCGTGGCTTTGAGATTTCTGACATTTCATGAAAGTGGAATCATAAGTACCCTTTGTGTCTGGCCTCTTCCACGGAGCGTCGAGTTTTCAATGTTCGCCCCTGTTGTAGCGGGAATCCGTGCTTCACTTACACTGCAAGGGTGTACCGTGGCATGCAGGTGCCAGGGTGGATGGCGTTTCACTGATCTGTCCTTGGCTGAGGGCACTGGGCTGGACACCCCCGCGTGGCTCCTGTGTCCTGTTGAAGAGGCATTGAATTCTGCCGTTCTCGAGATGCTCATGCACAGCTTTGGCCAATCCCGTTTTCAGCTGCAACTGTCTCCTGAGGTCGCAGATTCCCCCTTGGTCTTTGGTGTGTGGGGAGGGCTACAAATCCTCCCCAAGAGTGCCCACCCTGCCCCCGACTGGGGCAGATTCTGGTTATCCATAGGAGGCTCCTCCTGCCAGGACAGAGCTCATCCTCTCCGATTCCTGACCTCCCTCCCCCGTTCTGGACTGGTACAGCCAAGCCCCGAGCTGGCGAAGCAACTTGAGCTCTTTGCAGGAGTGGCCGGGTGTGAGCATATGCGTGGCCGCCCAAGTCTCCAGCTAACCCCCCTGCCACACTACTAAATATTTTAGCAAATAAAAATTTTTTAAACGTGCGGCCAGATGTCCAGGTTGACAAAGTGCTTAAGGCGTTTGACTGATAAAAAGCTGGAACCCTTGGTAAATGGGGATTTAAAACAAGCCCCGAGGCAAGTGTGTGATATTAAAAACATCCTGGGCTCTTTTGTGCGGGGCCCAGCGCACAGAGGCTTGAAGGCGAGCGTCCATCTGTCGCCGCCGTGTTTCCTGACACTCAACAAAGCCAGATCGATCTTCGAGGGGTGGCTGCTCTGCATCAGGCCCGGGTGGCTGGGCACGCGCTCACCACAAAGGAGGTGCCATCAATATTCATAAGCTGGGCCTGCGTGGCTGGGTTTACAGAGAGCACGAGGCAGCCGCAGGCCGGACACCTCTCGGTGGCACTGACTCTGGGCCTTGGCTGGCAGGGAGGAACGAATTCTGCCTCCAGAGTCCCCATGAGCCTCCGAGAAACGGGCCAGGACTGTACAGAGGCCACAGTTCTCGAATGGATGAGGGGTAGAGGTCAGCCCGGGCTCCATGCGAAGCCAGAGGCTCCCCAGACTGGGAAGTGAAGGAGAGAGAAGGCCCTGGAAGGATGGGAGGCCCTGGGAGGGAGGCCGAGGACCACACAGGCACCCTTTGCAAAAAAACAAAAAACAAAAAAGCTGAGAACGACCAGGGAGAACACCTGTCTGAATCCACGGACAGCCTGACCTCAGCTGTTTTCAAATGCAGAGGTTGATTTTCACACGATGCTCGCCAAGTGAATGGAGGCCCCAGGGGACTGACGTGAGTCCAGGACAGGGGACATCACTGACACGCAGAGACGCCGGTCCTCTGTGGTCTGACCTGTCCATCCATCACACTCTGATTTGTTGATTTCAGCCAGTATCACCAGGGCTTTGCTCAGGGTCTACGGTGCTCTCCTGAGGCCCTCTCCGATCATCTTGCTCCATCCTGACACGGACCACACGGAGAACTGGTGCCTTAAGAGGCAGGGCCTGGGCAGGCTGGGGAGGACTCCAGCATCTGGAAAAGGCCTGGCCTCAAGAGAGTGCTGGCCGCAGATTCCCCGGCATCGGAGCATCTGAGAAAGGCCACTGCACGTGGTTCTCAGGCAAGGACTCCAGGGACACGTTTAGCTCCAGGGCCTGGCGCCTGAGCCAGTCTGGACCTGGGAGCTGGCCGACGTGGGTGACGCCACCCCGGTTCCTCGCCCGTCTTGGTCCCAGCGTCCTTCTGAGAGGGAAGTGCCCCCTGCCCACACTTGTCTGGGGTGGAAGGATGCAAGCGTCTCCTTCCTGATGTTAGAACACAAAACCTGATAGGCACTTGGACCTGGGGGTGAGGTGGCCCCTGCTTAGGTGAGGTTCTCAGGAGAGGCGGGCACCAGGCAGCCCCTCGGGGCCCC
This sequence comes from Piliocolobus tephrosceles, assembly GCF_002776525.5. Taxonomy (NCBI): domain Eukaryota; kingdom Metazoa; phylum Chordata; class Mammalia; order Primates; family Cercopithecidae; genus Piliocolobus; species Piliocolobus tephrosceles. The sequence goes on from NC_045453.1 coordinate 35,768,833, forward strand.
AGAACCACAATCTTTCATGCAAACATGTTGGTCTTGACACCTGCTTGGCCCAGCTCTGTCAGACAAAGTCCCTCTCCCTGGTTACTGCCCAGGCAAACTAGGGGACACCACAGGTCATCTCCTCACAGGAGCTGGCGCTGTGGGAGGAGAGACCTTCCAACCTGTGTCCAGCCCTCCTCAGAACTTTGTCAGGCCTGAGGACACCTCTCCTAAGCCTAGAAATGACCAACAGTGAGGAAACCTGGGGAGGAGGGCCCGGAAGCAGGAGCAGGCACTTCAGGCTCTGAGGATGAGGCTGGGATGGAGGAGAGCCTGGGGCTGCGCGGTGGTGAAAGTGGCATTGTGCAGGTGGGCAGTGGGACAGGATAGGTGGACTGGGTGCAGGTGGACTGGGGTACAGGTGGGCAGGCAGTACAGGTGGGCAGGGGTACAGGTGGTTAGTGGTGCAGGTGGGCACTGTTCAGTGCTGGTGGGCAGGGGTGCAGGTGTGCAGGGGCACAGGTGGGTGGGGATGCAGATGGCTGGGAGTGTCGATGGGCAGGGGTGTAGACGGGTGGGGTACAGGTGGGAAAAGGGCGATGGGGCCAGAGGGTGTAGGTGGGTAGAGGGTGCAGGCAGGGGGGTGTGCAGGCGGGTGTGGGTGTAGGCGGGCGTGGGTGCAGGTGGGTGTGGGTGTAGGTGGGCCTGGGTGCAGGTGAGTGGGGATGCAGGTGGGCGGGGGTGCAGGTGGCTGGAGGCTGACATGGGGGTGATGTAGGCATGGCTGTACGGTTGCCTGTGGGTGTAATTCTCCGCTCTGCCCTTTATTCAAATGCAAATGTCCGGCTCTGCGACTTCAGAGCCTTGGAGCTAGGAAACTGATTCTAACAGGGGAAAATGCGTCCCTAGAACACGATTATCCTCCTGAAAACGGTGCCAGTTGGTGTCTGCGAACTCCGTCCTGTTGTGCATTCTCACTTTTAAGAGGGTGTCCACCCCTCCTGGGTGTCTGTGGGCCTCGTCTGCTGAGCCCAAGGGTGGCAGGAGCCACATCATTTCACAGACCAGGACATGGAGGCTCACGGTGGTCAGCGGCTTGCCCAGTCTCTCGGGCATTGGTTCAGGCTCTGGCCCCTGCCTTGTGGGGATGCCCCAGTCTCCTGTCCCAGCCTGCACCCTCCTGTGGGCCAGGCCAGCATGGTGGGGTGAGAGGGTTCTGCAGAGAGAGCCTGGGGGCACGTTTGGGATTGTAGCACTCCAGTGCCCTTCCATTTTCTACTGGGGCAAGCTGTGTGGCTCCAGCATCCCCTCCAGTACGTTCTTGTGGAAGCTCCGCTTTGTTTCAGAACAATGGAAGCTTAACATAAACATGCAGAGGAAATGTAGTGATGTCACAGTTTTTACTGGGACCTGGAATTCTCCTGTGATTGAGTCATGACCTGGGTTAAGCTCATTAAGTTAATTAACGTGAGCATTATTACTGCTGATAAAAGATAGTCTCAGGGGATTGATGGAGCCAGTGTAGCTACAGGGGTGGGCACATCGGGGGTGGGGATGGGGGACTCAGCAGAGACAGCTGGGGGGCTGGGAGAGGCCCTGCTAAAGCTGCAAAACAATCATTCTCACACCCAGCTGCTCCCGCCCTGAGGACACGGGTGAACACAGAGCTTGGGGGACACGCCCATCCAGCCTCGTGAAAGCCCGGCATGTGAGGCAACTACTTGTACCTGGCAGACAGGAGCAGTGAGGATGAAGTGACGGCACAGACTTTGCCCCGAGGACAGAGGTCACTGTCACCAAAGACCCCGAGAGAGGACGGCGATCGGAGAGGGGACGGCGATCGGTCTGGAAGGGTCGATGACGGACATTCCTTCGTCCGTGGCCCCTCTTTTGGGATGCTAACTCCAGAGGTTGGAGACTCATCTGAAGGTTGAACTTGGACCCCATCATTATTTTTGTATGTGTGGAGGGATCTTTGGGTGGTTTTCTTTATATTTTATATTATTTTATTTTTTTGAGACAGAATCTCCTTTTGTTGCTCAGGCTGGAGTGCGATGACACCATCTCATCTCACTGCAACCTCCACCTCTCAGGTTCAAGCGATTCTCCTGCCTCAGTCTCCTGAGTAGCTGGGATTACAGGCGCGCATCACCATGCCTGGCTGATTTTTGTATTTTTTAGTAGAAACGGGGTTTCACCATTGTTGGCCAGGCTGGTCTCCAACTCCTGGTCTCAAGTTATCCTCCCACCTGGGCCTCCCAAAGTGTTGGGATTACAGCAACCTCCTGTGAAAACCGCCCAGCTAAGCCACACCCCAATTCCTGTTCCTCGGATACTGTGGTCAGAGGGGTTCAAAGCAGAGCGAGTCCATCTTGAGTAGGGACTGGGTAAAATGAGGCTCAGACCTGCTGGGCTGCACTCCCAGGGGTGAGGTGTTCTGAGTCACAGGATGAGACAGGAGGTCGGCAGGACTCTGGTATCACAAGATGCAGGTCGTGAAGATCCTGCTGAAAAACAGGATGTGGTAAAGATGCCAGCCAAAATGACCAAAACCTAGACGGTGGGAAGAGTGGCCTCTGCTCACCCGGCCTGCTCATTACCTACTAATTATAATACGTTAGTGGCTAAAGACACTCCCGCCAGGGCCATGACGGTTTACAGATGCCATGGCAACATGGGGAAGTTATGCTATAGGGTCCAAAAAGGAGAGGAACCCTCAGTTCCTGGAATTGCCCACCCCTTTCCCAGAGAACTCATCAATAATCCACCCCTCGCTTAGCATATAATCAAGAAGTAACCGTAAGTGCCCTTAATCAGCAGCCCACGCGGTGGCTCTGCCTACGAAGTCCCCATTCTTGCATTCTTTTACTTTCTTAATTTACTTTCACTTTATGGACTCACCCCAAATTCTTTCTTGCATGAGACCCAAAAACCCTTTCTTGGGGTCTGGATCAGGACCCCTTTCCCTGCTCGTCTCCTCTCCGTCAGCCCAGGCCCCACACCTGTTTCCTGGTGTGGACACGGAGGACTGAAGCCATGCTCCCAGCCACTGGCACACGCCCCTCTGGGTGGCCCGGCTGGCATCGCCTTCTCCTAACGTTCCTGGGGTGGCCCCCAAGGTGCTCGCGACTCTCAGGAGAGCCCAGCAAGCCCACCCTCCGTGCTCCTCCGTCTGAGCATCCTGAGGTGGACGGTGCATGACCTTTTGCTCAAGAACGCAAATGCCTGGACCACGAGAGCATCTGTGTGTGCCAGAGAGCTGCCTCCCTGCATACTTCCCACCCCAGGCAGGGGCTGCCTCTGTGGGGCCAGCGGGGAGACTTGCCTGTGGCTGCCTTGGGCCCTGAGTTCCGGCTCCTCCAAAAGCAGCGGGAGGCCCTGGGTCTCCTTCACCTGCCACCGCCCCATCTGCAAGAGGGGAATGAGGGCCTGGCTTCGTGGCTTGCACTGCAGAGCGCTGGGGAATGAGGGCCTGGCTTCGTGGCTTGCACTGCAGAGTGCTGGGGACCTGACCCACCCAATCTCCACAGCTCTTTAGAGCCTGTGAATGTGGTAACGCGTGATTAGGTCCCAGCTGGGAGTGTGCCGGCTGGTGGGCACTTAGTACCTGAGCCCACTCAATCTCCGACAACTCCACACGGCGGCTCCTGAGCTGGGCTATAGAGCGATTAGTACCTGAGCCATCTCATCTCCAACACTTCCACAGTGGGGGCTCCTGAGCCAGGCTGCTGAGCGCCTAGTACCTGATCGACCAATATCCAACACCTCCACAGTGGGGGCTCCCGCGCTGGCCTGCAGAGGCCCACAGCACCACGCAAGGGTCTCTGTGCCCAATTTCTGGGCACCCTGGCTGACCTGACCTATGGGGTGGGGGCAGCTTGGCTGCCATGCACATTTGGTGGACTTTCATACTGACAGCTCGCCCACCCTCTCCTCTCATTCCTCTGGGAGAAAAAAACTTACAGGGAAGATGTGAACAGTCCCAAGTGGAAAGGAAAGCTGCCATCCCAGGAGGATGCCAAAGGGCGTGGGGCGCAGGTCCACACTGCGGCTCAGGTTTAGGACTTCTCACAGCAGGTGCTGCTTTTGTCTTCTGGGGCTGCCACCATGAAGCACCACAAACTGCGCAGCTTAAACAAGAGAAACAGATCCCCTCATGGTCCCGGAGGCCAGAAGTCCTAAATCGAGGTGGGCGTAAGTCCTCCTGGATGACTCTCCTTGCCTCTTTCTATATCTGGTGGTGGCCGTCAATCCTGGCTCCCAGCACTACAAGCCGTTGGCAAAGGCCGGGAAGTCAGAGATGGAACCCTGGGCTGCTTGCTGCTCAGAGGAGCCGGGCTCAGTCACACACACGATGCACACAGTTCCCAGGTCGACTAAGGACGCAGCCAGAAGCCCTGTTTGCAACAGGCTGTCATTCTGCTTTTAGGGAAGGGATGTTTACTCAGATACACAATGTCTCTGCAGGCAGATGGGAAACCAGCCACTGTGCACCTTCTGAGGAAGGTGCTCGTCCCGGCAGGCAGGAGGACAGGGAGGCCTGATTCCCGGAGCTGTGTCTCATTTGAAACTGTCCTCTGCCACTGGAACATTCTTAACAGAAGAAAATGTCCGCAGTGGCCTAAGTGGTAGCCCCCAAGAAGGTAGCTCCACACCCTAATCTTCAGAGCCTGTGAATGTGGCAAAACACGTAATTAGGTTAAGGGTTCCAAGGAGAGGGGTTATCCTGGGTCCCCAGAGGGCCCCCGATGCCATTACCTGTGACATGGTCTGGCTCCGTGTCCTCACTCAAATCTCATGTTGAATTGTGATCCTGAGAGTTGGAGGTGGGGCCCGGTGGGAGGTGGTTAGGCCATGGGAGTGGCTTCTAATGGTTTAGAACCATCCCTGAGTGCTGTCTTGTGATAGAATTCTTACGAGATCTGGTGGTCTGAAAGTGCGTCGTGCCCCCACACCCCACTCTCTCTTCCTCCTGCTCCGGCCACGTAGGATGCTCTGGCTTCCCCTTCGCCTTCCGCCGTGACTGTAAGTTTCCTGAGGCTTCCCCAGCCACGCTTCCTGTACAGCCTAGGGACCCAGAGCCAATTAAACTTCTTTTCTTTATAAACTACCCAGCCTCAGGTAGTTCTTTACAGCAATGTGAGAACTACCGATACAATATACATGCTTTTTTTCTTTTCTTTTTTTTTTTTTTTTTTGAGACAGGGTCTTGCTCTGTTGCCCAGACTGGGGTGCAATGGCACCATCGCAGCTCACCGCTGCAGCCGAAACCCCCCGGGCTCAAGTGATCCTCCTACCTCAGTCTCCTGAGTAGCTGGGACCACAGGTGTGTACCACCACACCTGGTCTGCATGCATCCTTAGAAGAGAGAGGCAGGGGAGTTTGGGGACGAATGCACACAGAGGAGAAGGTGGTGTGAAGACAGATGGGGCCACGTCACCTGTGTGCACAGCAATGCTCTGATTCACGCTCTGGCCTGCCTATGCTGAGGGACAGACCCCACGGGGAAACGCGAGCCTCTCCCATGAGACAGGAACGGCCCGTCTCCTCTCCAAATGGAGATTGAACAGACGCTGTTCCACGGATGGGAGCGAGGGCAGCGGGAGCGAGGGCAGCAGCAGCTAGACCAGGCCTGTCTCTACCTCCCACACAGGCAGCAGCGTCCAGATGGAAGTGTGTGTCCCTGGGTGTGTGTGCAGACGTGTGCACACATATATGGATGTGACCGTTGGGTACTGGGATGAAGGGGCCGAGAGGGATGGAGGACGAGGAGGGTGCTAAGAAGTGGGTTTTTCATGGGCCCAGCTTGTTGTGCAGCCTGACTGGGGTTCGAGGTACACCCCTTTCCTCCCCAGGCATGGCTGGCTTCACCGTGCATGACCTGAGCAGCTGCCCAGGGCCCTGTGATGAGCAGGGACCTGTGCTTGGTTTAATTCTCCGAAGTCACCATATTGAAATCCTTGACAGCTTTGGAACAAGGTCCCCATATTTTCATTTGGTGCTGGGACTGCAAATTCTGTAGCCAGTCCTGCCCCCAGGAAACTCACTAGCAAGGTGTTTACATCATTCTTTGGAGGAAGGGGCAGCAGGGCAAGGTCACTCCTGGAATTTTGGTTGCATTTAATAACTGCAACAGCATCTAAGGTGCTGGCAGCTGCAGGAGTTTACCTGGTTAGTGTGGCAGGGGAGGCTGGGAGGCAGGCAGAGGGTGGGAGCAGGGGAGGCTGGGAGCAGAGGAGGCTGGGATCAGGGGAGGCTGGGAGGCAGGGGAGGCTGGGAGACAGGGGAGGCAGGGATGCAGGGGAGGCAGGCAGAGGCTGGGAGCAGGAGAGGCTGGGAGTAGGACAGGCTGGGATGCAGGGGAGGCTGGGAGCAGGGGAGACTGGGAGGCAGGCAGAGGCTGGGAGCAGGGGAGGCTGGGAGCAGAGGAGGCTGGAAGCAGGGCAGGCTGGGAGCAGAGGAGTCTTGGAGGCAGGGGAGGCTGGGAGCAGGGGAAGCTGGGAGCAGTGGAGGCTGGGGTGCAGGGGAGGCTGGGAGGCAGGCAGAAGCTGGGAGGCAGGGGAGGCTGGGAGCAGGGGAGGCTGGAGGCAGGGGAGGCTGGGACTCGGGGAGGCTGGGAGCAGGGAAGGCTGGGAGCAGGAGAAGCTGGAGGCAGGGGAGGCTGGGACGCAGGGGAGGGAGGCCAGATGTAGCAAGTAAGAACACAGGATGCCCCCAGTTAACTTTGAGTTTCAGATGACTATAAATACATTTGTAGGGTAAATATGCCCCATGCAATACTTGGGACCTAGTCACTGTTTTTGAATCTGGCACCTCAGCTGGGGGTGTTCAGCCAGGTGGGCAGGGAATCCCAGCGGTTTCCAGGCAGGCTTTGTCCGTGGGTACTGAGTGGGGAGCCTTTGCCTGTAGCAGACCCTGGGGCCGGACAGCCGCTTCCGTGCAGACCTGCCTGTCCTCCTCCCATTGAGGTTCTGAGGCAGGAGTGCAGCCCCAGGCAGGCTGCTGGTCCAGAGGCATCCAGGGACCACCTCATCCCTGGAATTTTGGTTGCATTTAATAACCGTAATGTGCAGAGAAGCGGGTCAGCGTTTCAGATTAGCGCCCAGCACGTAACGAGGGCAGCTGCTTCTGTCCATCTGGGACTTGCTCTGGTCTCTCTTGGCCAAGGCTCAGCCCACAGGCCTCACCCACTGACGCCTGCTGGTCTCCATTTAATGAGCGATTTTGGATTAAAATGGGAGTCAACAACAGGGCACAACCTACATTAAATCTCGGCAAAATGAAAATTGCGAAGATTGACTTAGGGTGTTACGGGGGAAATATAATCAGAGCTTATCCATAACATCCCACAGTGCCGGACAGATAACTGAGCTGCCTAGAGGGGGATTAGGAATGCGGGCTTGTGGAGACAGCCCTGCTGTGTCTGGGCCCGGCCTGGGAGGTGGCTGGGAGCAATGCACCAGGCTCAGTTTGGGGTGTTGATGTCCTGACATCGTGACTTCCCCTGGTGGGAGCACCCTAAACCCGCTTTGTCTATTAAAGGCCTGTCCATCAAGACATGCGAGAGAGAAAAGTTGAGACAAGATCGGAGTAGGAAAACCCACCCGCCGTGTTCCACCTTCCAGAGACAAAGAACTGTAAAACGTGTCTCTGGCTGGGCCCATTCCGTATCAGGAGCTGCTAGTCTGGTCCTTTCTCATTTGCTGGTTTATTGCAAGATTGCATAGCCCTTTCGTGACTGGTTTGTATTCTGCAGTGTTTGCAGTCAGGGCTGGGGACGTCTCCAGGTTAATGCCAAATGACAGGCAGCTTAGCAGCAGCCCTGGGGGCTGAGCTCACAGGGGCCTCCCTGGCGTCCCCTCCAGACCATTGCTGCTGTTTCAATCCGTCAGTCCTGCAAGGGTCTCAGCCCCCAGCACCCTAGGCCTTTCCACGCCACGCAGCCTTCCCTTCGCCCGTGCGTGCCTGACCAACTCACTCCCCTTGCCTGTCTGCACCCTGTCAACCCGGCGCCCGGTGTGCTGCGCTGCGGCTGGAATCTGGAGAAGTGTTTCTGGAAATGTGGGAGACAGCTGGGCTGCTTCTGAAGGGCTGCCAAGCACGCATCGCACTGTGGATTCTCCGTGTGCCGTGCTCAGCGGCCCAGAACTGCAAGCAGGTCCGTGGATCTTTCCAGCAAGGTTAAGGCCGGGCCAATCACTTCATTCCCCAAACGTCTCTTTCACATCACAGAGGCTCATGCAGGGCTCCTCCTGCAAAAATCAAGGCAGCATACGACTTTCAGAGCTTCAGTGAGAGCCCCAATGGGGCAGCAGAATAAGAATGACAGCAACTCCTGGCCTGGCCTGAGCCAGGGTTTACGGAAACACCTCCTGCAGCTCCTCAACTCCCCAGAGCAGCCACGTTAGCGAGGATTGTCAGTCCGGGTCACGGGGAGGGAAGGAAGACAGACTTGAAGGCCCCAGTCCCGTGATTCCGTTTATATGACATTCTGGAAAAGGCAGAACTCGGGCCAGAACACAAGCCAGGGATCACAAGGACTGGGACCGGGGCCGCAGCAGGACCTTTGGGGTGATGCAGTGTCCTTTGTCTCGACTGTGGTGGGGGCCACGCGGCTGTGCTGTCTCAGAAGGGTGAATGTTACTGTACATGAATTATACCTCAATATACAAGACAAATGATCAAATCATAGCAAAGTCCTGCACATGGAGTGTGACGCTGGCTGTGCCACGCTGCGTGTCCTTCATGCCACCGAACCATACACTTAAAAATGGTTTCCACGGTGAGCTCCATGTGATGTATATTTCACCACAATAGGAGAAAGAAAACAATCGCCTTCGAGGGAATTCACTGCTGCCCGGAGGAGCTGCCCCACGTTTCCTCCACTGCAGGCTCTTCAAGCAGAGAACTTGCTGCACCTGCCCCTTCCGGCTGCTGCTCTTTAGTGAAGGGCTGTGGTGCCTGCATCATGACCATGCGTGTGGAGCCGCGTGACTCTGGTCTGGCTGGAGGCTGCTGCGTCTGTGGGACTGCAGCTGACCCTGATGCAGTGCCCATGTGGGCCTGGAGTGGGGAGGTTCCCCCCTTAATCCTCAGGATGCGGTTCAATGACGGTCACTCCCCAGCAGAGAAGGTAGCCAGACGGGTGAGGGGAGCCAGGGCCCAGCCTGCAGGTGCAGCCCTCAGCCGGCCACCTGGCATGGAGTTTGCCAGGGACAGGGGCACAATGCCGAGGCTGGAGCATGGGTGGAGACCTCACCCTCAGCCTGCCAGGCAGTGTGTGTCTGGACAGCAGCAGGGCCCTGGACACGCCCCTCCCTCCCCAGCACGCCAGCCTCTGAGCGCGTCTGTTCATTTGTAATTATTTTGGAAACACCTGTTCAGCTACATGATGGGGGCAAGGTGTGGGGAGCGTCCTCTTTCCACAACACATTTTGCTGCTGCAGGCTGTACAGAGGCTGCTTAGTGACACTGCATCCTGGAGAGTTCATCTGTCCCCGTCCCCTCCTCTGTCCGCACAGCTGCATTCCCACACAATACCAATTAGCCACAGCATCACCACCACCTGTGCCGGAGACGTGTCCCTCACTGATAACCAGCAGGTTTGGGGGAGCCATGTACCCTCAAAGTTACCTTTTAAGCCTCATTAAGCAGAAAATCAGAGCCGACTTGCCACACCCATGCTCACTGAAAGGTGCCGACCACCCCCATGCCCCACCCCGGGCTCCCAGCCCCTGCAGGAAGCCCCCCTTCTTCCTCTTGTCAAATCTGATGGCCCAGGAGGCCCAGCTGCTGGCTGAGCAGGGTGGGTCAGGTGCTGGGGCCGGCTGGGCCAGGTGGAGTCTTCCAGGGGTAAAATATTGGGACCCAGGAAGTGACTGAGGCTCAGGGGATGGAACCCCTGCCCCACCAACCTAGTTCTTAATCCCTTTCTGCAGAGCCAATACTTGCCACATTCTGCCATTCCGATCCTGACCAGGTGGCTGTCACCTCATGCACCAGCCCTTCCTCTGCCTCCAGTCTGCACTGAACGCTCTCACCCACCTTCCGGAACAGCCATGAGGCAGAGGTGACCCCACCCTGTGTGAGGCTCAGGCGTTTCTCCTGGGCTGACACCCCATTTCCTCCAGGCCACAGTCACGAGATGCTCTTTGGTCCCGGGCCACATCTCTATACTGTGCGTCTTGGGGCGATGCTGCAGTGGGCACAGCTGTGGCCTCAGGGACTGACAGTAAAGTTTTATTTTATTTGTAATATTTTTTGAGATGAAGTCTTGCTTTGTCGCCCAGGCTGGAGTGCAATGGCCACGATCTCGGCTCACTGCAACCTCTGCATCCCCAGTTCAAGCGATTCTCCTGCCTCAGCCTTCAGAGTAGCTGGGATTATGGGTGCACACCATGCCCAGCTAATTTTTTCCTTGTATTTTCAGTAGAGACTGGGTTTCACCATGTTGGCCAGGCCGGTCTTGAACTCCTGACCTCAGGTGATCTGCCTGCCTTGGCCTCCCAAAGTGTTGGGATTACAGGTGTGAGCCACCGCGCCCAGCCTGACAGTCAAGTTTTAAATCTGAGCTTTGGTGCTTTGGAAAGAGTAACCTTCTCCCCCAGCCTAGGTTTCTCCTGAAAAAATGGTCAATGGAATCCCACAGGCCTGTTGTCTCCAGTCCACAGCTTCCATTTCAAAAGGCTCTGAAAATGGAAATGTTAAAAAAAACACTCATTTGATAGCAAAGCCTGCCCTGGAGTGACCCGAGGCCGGATGTGGCGTTCACCCCAGTTTCCCTTCCTGGGGGGAGAAAGCCTGAAGGGAGCCATGGCCGAAGGACCCCCACACCGAGGACAGGCCGCTATCCTCCCTTTTCCTCGCCCTCCTCTGTCTGTGTCTGGGTTCAGGGAGGCTCCATGTGCCTCTGGCTGTGACGTCTGCGAGTGGGCTGTGCCCTGGGTGCCACGCAGCCTTCCTGCCAGGCAATGAGGACACACTGGCCTGCTCCCATCTTCCCTTCCCTCTCTATGCTCACCCCTCCAATGGGCGCACTCATAGTTGGGGACAGCCCGGGAACCTCCAAAGCTCTGACTCTCTCTTCTCCTTCCAGAAAGGGTTACAGGACCTGACCTCTGGGGCACCCAACTCATTCTGTTTGCCAGAGCTTTCCAGGTTTTAAGACTGAAAGGGCTGTGTCCTGGGAATTAGAATGGTGGCTCCCATCTCACCTCGGTGAAACACACAAGGCAAACTCGACAGAAAGGGAAGGAGGGCCCCAGAGATCTCTCAGGGCTGGGGGCGGAGGGATGTGGGGGCAGCAGGCTGTCCTGGCAGGTCAGGGTTGTGCTGTAACAGGATGAAGGCGAGGGGGCTGGAAACCCACACAGAAAGAGAGCTGTATGCAACACCACACCACAAACATGCTTATATATGCACACACGGACACACCCCACATGCATGCACACACATGAAAGCACCCGACATGCATGCACACACACCTCACACATGCATACACACCCCCACATGTATGCACACACGCCACACACATGTGCACACTCCCTCATGTATGCACACACACCACACATATGCACACACACACCCCCCGCATACACACACATCTCACGCATGCACACACACCTCGCACATGCACACACACTGCACATACACGCAGACACACCACACATGTGCACACACACCCCACATGCAAGTACACACCCCCACACACATGCACACCCCCCCCACATGCATGCACACACCGCACATATGCACACCCCCACATGCATGCACACACCACACATGTGCACACACATGCACACCCCCACATGCATGCACACAC
>NC_045453.1:35780642-35783950 GCF_002776525.5 Piliocolobus tephrosceles
ACCACACATGTGCACACACATGCACACCCCCACATGCATGCACACACACCACACATGTGCACACACATGCACACCACCACATGCATGCACACACCACACATGTGCACACACATGCACACCACCACATGCATGCACACACACCACCCATATGCAGACACACACACACACACCACATATGGACGCATGCACACACACATCATATATGCACACATGTACACACAGGTACACCACATGGACACACACATACAGCACACACAGACACACATATACAGACACAAACACAAGTTTGGGTAACACACTTGGGCAGAGATAATTTTTGCCGCATCAGATGTCTCAAGACTAGGCTGACGACAGGCGGTCGGTTGCCCCACCGGGGCCAGTCTTTTCTTTCCAGACCCGCCAGGCCTTCCACAAGCCAGATGGAACCAGTGGCCAGGGGCTTGAGCCTCACTATACATTTGGGATATTTTTAAAAGCATGGGTTGACGGTTAGGGGAGCAGAGCTACCCAGACAAGAGGGGCGCACTGCAGAAGCACCCCATCTTCTGCAGAGAACGTTGAGAGAGGAGGAGGAGGCAGCGGGAGGGGAAGGGGAGGGGGAACAGGGGAGTGCAAGCCCAATGCTTTTCCTTCTGTTAGTGCTCTGGAAGCTGCTAAGGCAGAGGGCAGGAGAGCAGACGGCCTTGGATGCATCTGCTCATTGTGGAAACACCGCTGAGGCCACCACCCTGAGGGTGGATCCAGAGTAAAAGCAGGGGCGTGCTTTTCTCCTCCTGGCAGGAGGTGCTTATTTTGGAAACCCAGATTCCTGAATGTGAAATCAACACCTTCCCCTTTGTCTATAGTCCTTGAAATGAAAGCGAGGGCTTCACCAACTTCTCAGCTGAGGGCCATGGGGACACTCTCTGGCAGGTGTGATGGTTCTGCCCAGGGGCTTGGTTAGTGTGGGGTCTGGAGAACGCGCTTCTCCCCTCTGTTTCTTCCACCAGCAGCCTGGGCCTGTTGGCACTCACTGGCTCGTGGTCAGTGGGTTTCGGAATCCCAGCCCCTAAAGCTGTGGGTGTGTTCATGTACGGAGCACCCTTGCGACGAGTCTCTCGCCAGTTTGCATTACGTGGGCCCACCGGGACGCACCGCCCCAGGAGTCTGCTGGGCTGTGGAGGATGGTTTTTTTTTCCGTGCGTGAAACGCATGGACCGTTTGACCCTGTAACTTTGGTAGCTTTGGTGTCCTCTGTGGTCGGAAAGCAGGAAGTGCTGGGGGCTGGGAGCAGCTCCAGATGCCAAGAGCGCGTAGAGGCTCTGGACAACGGCGACAAAAACGCGTCCTGTCAGATGCCTTGTGGCCATCAGAGAGCACCGTGGGTCCTGTCTGTGTCTCGGGGTTTGCAGCCACAGATCCGGACTGGTGGAGGCCTCATTAGGACAGCAAGGGCCGCCCACGTGCACGGGGAGATTGGCCTCACGTCAGGGCGAATCAGGGGGTCCCAGGGGAGCAACTGACTGTGGGCTCATTACTCTTGACAAAACCCAGCTTGGAGGCAAAACGAGGCTGGCTAGGAAGAGGTGCAGACATTCTCTGAGGTGCACTTTAGCCAAGATCACGGTCCCGTCCCCTGGGGTCCCAGGTGGGGCAGGCACGCTTGGTAGCCCTGTGTGTCTACAGCAACAGAGACCATTGGCAGGCCCGTGTGCCGCTCTGCGCTGTTTCTGACCACCATGGCCCCCAGAAACGCACGCAGAGGCAGCTTGCCTGCAAGGGTGGCTCTCGGAGGATGCCCACAGACGCCTGGGCAAAGACACGCCAGGGAAGGACAGAGACAGGAGAGTCCACACTGGTGTGCTCAGAGACCCCCTTCCATCTATGCCCCTCAGAGGGGCTCCTCCTCTTATGTTAACTTCAAGGATAATTCTGACTGTCTTCCCATTCAGCTACTACACAACAGCTTTTATACATTTATGTGAGTAAATATGCCTCAGGCACGTCAGATTGGAAATAATACAGCATAAACCACTTTTTACAACAAGTAAAACAGTTGAATCAAAGGTGACTTTGCTAATTGTTTGAACCTTTTCTGCACTCGGGGTAGCACAGGTTTTGTCCTTTTGGGATAAAATTTGCAAATGCACATCAACTTTCTAATTTTACGAAACAGACTTTGGTTGGAGTATTGGAACACAGTATCCAGGGTTATGAGTTCCAAGAGGTAATTGTTGGAGAAATAATTTAATACATCACAAATCCCTCTATTTCCATCTCTTCAAATGGGATGCCAAAAGCGATTAAAGACTAAAAACATATCACAAGCAAATTCACATTAGAAAATTGCTGTAATCACTCTGACGGATTAAGCAGGGTTGAGGAGCCTCTGGCGGCTGGTTCCAACAGGAGGTCTTCGGAGAGCGATGGGGAAGCCAGAGTGGCTCTGGGGTCGGAGACCGTTTGTGCATTTCACCCATCCTTTCAGGAGAACGGTGTTTGTCCCTTATGAAGAGGTGCCTCTTCTCATGTTCCCATCCTGCAAGGGAAACAGACACGCTCATTTGGTAATGTGAGCATCTGTAAGGCAGGCGGCTGGTCATTGGCTTAACCATAAGGTAAAACAAAGTTCCCCAACGAGTCTAGTGACAGCTGCGCTCATGAAAAAAAAATCCCATCGTTGGGATGAAATTATCAGCTAAAGGAAGCTGTTGGAAGCCAGCGTGCCTGGTCGACCAGGGTCTGTGCATGAACTTCTGTGGGCTGGATGGACCCAGTGGCATCGGACAGGCCCTAGGGTGGAGTTGGAGCTGGGGCAGTTCTGCCCTGACATAGGAGGCCAATTGTCTGTTACTGAAAACCAGGGATGCAGTTTCAGGTGAGTGAATTTCTTAACTGGGGGAAGCAAAGCTCTTTGTAACACACTGGGCACCATCGGAACCAAGAGTGCTAGGGCCACGGTGCCTCACCCAGGAGGTAGGAAAGTCCATGGCAGCTTGGTTTCAGGCAGGAAACTGCATTTTAAGGGCTGCCTTGTCTGAAGTATGCTGACCACGGGGCATCCAAACGTGCGGAAATGCAGGAGAAGCGTCTGTCTCTTTAAGAAATGAAAAAAGGGCCGGGCGCGGTGGCTCAAGCCTGTAATTCCAGCACTTTGGGAGGCCGAGGTGGGTGGATCACAAGGTCAGGAGATCGAGACCATCCTGGCTAACACGGTGAAACCCCATCTCTACTAAAAATATATAAAAAAAAAAAAATTAGCCGGGCGTGGTGGCGGGTGCTTGTAGTCCCAGCTACTTGGGAGGCTGAGGCAGGAGAATGGCGTGAAC
>NC_045453.1:35784050-35833086 GCF_002776525.5 Piliocolobus tephrosceles
CAAAAAAAAAAAAAAAAAAAAAAAAAAGAAATGAAAAAAGGAGAGGTCCTGTGAACCCCTTGTTTGTTTTTTAACCTGCTGGGCCCTCTATTTTTACCCAGCAAGCTGGAGAGTCCCTGGGGAGCAAGGGAGCAGGCATGGCCATCAGTGCGTGAAGACATGAGTGGGACCTAGTCAGGCAACCTGCGCCTCCTGACCCCAGCGAGGGACTCTTACAGAGCCACTGGGCTCGGAGAAGCCTGTCCCAAGCTTCCACAAACTAGGCTTCACAAAAGGACCCCTTTCCAAAGAGAGGCCAAGCCATTAAGAGAATGGGTCTTGGCCAGGTGCGGTGGCTCACACCTGTAATCCCAGCACTTTGGGAGGCTGAGGCAGGTGGATCACTTGAGGTCAGGACTTCAAGACCAGCCTGGGCAACATGGCAAAATGACATCTCTACTAAAAACACACAAATTAGCTGAGCATGATGGCACGCGTCTATAATCTCAGTTCCTCAGGAGGTTGAAGCAGAAGAATAGCTTGAACCCAGGAGGCAGAGGTTGCAGTGAGCAGAGATCACACCACTGCACTTCAGCCTGGGCAACACAGTGAGACTCCGTCTCAAAAAAAAAAAAGAAAAAAAAAGATCTGTGAGTCGCTCAAGCAGCAGCCAGCAGGGCCCATACCTTTACTCTGCGGCTACAGGAGGAAGAAGGCAGCATGGCTCCCAGACAAACCCCTTGGCGGGGCTGGAGGACCCGAGGCAGTCACTACACTGGACTGACTTTGGGGAGTTCACCTGGTAATCTGCTGTCTCCTGTTTCCTAGGCTTGGGTGTGGTTGGCATGTGTGAGGCTGGAGGGGCGTGTGGACCCAGTGATTCAGTGGGTACAGCCTCTGCCTTTCCTGCTGCCGGCCCAGGCCCCAGCCCCAGCCCGTACTTTGGAGAAAGGCTCTTTGGAGAAAGGCTCGGTGAATCAGGATTGGAAGAAAAACAAGGATGGGGCATTTCCTATTTGCCCAGTTCTAGAATGGACTCCCTGAGTCCATGGCATTTCCCGGTTATTATTAAACAAAGAGAAAGAAGCAAGGAGCACTTTGTATGCTTGGCATTTTCACAGCCGAGAGCTGCAAAACCCGAGGCTGCCAAACCACGCGTGGTCACTGAACATTGAAACGCATTGAAATATGGCTGGTATGAACAGAGCTGGGCTTTAAGGGCAAAACACATGCTGGAACTTGAAGACTTAGTGCCAAGAAAGTAAAACATTGAATAATTTTAAATGTTGATGACACACTGGCATCGTATTTTGGATGTGTTGGGATAAGTATTAAGTTATCAATAAAAGTAATTTCACCTGCTTCTATTTCCTTTTTTAATATGGCCACTTGAAAATGTAAAATTCGGCCGGGCGCGGTGGCTCAAGCCTGTAATCCCAGCACTTTGGGAGGCCGAGACGGGCGGATCACGAGGTCAGGAGATCGAGACCATCCTGGCCAACATGGTGAAACCCCGTCTCTACTAAAAAATACAAAAAAACTAGCCAGGCGAGGTGGCGGGCGCCTGTAGTCCCAGCCACTGGGGAGGCTGAGGTAGGAGAATGGCATAAACCCGGGAGGCGGAGCTTGCAGTGAGCTGAGATCCGGCCACTGCACTCCAGCGACAGAGCGAGACTCCGTCTCAAAAAAAAAAAAAAAAAAGAAAATGTAAAATTCTGCACACGACCACATTCTCTACGCACAGCAACACTGGTCACAGGGGGTGGTGTGAACACCTTGGTTCTGGGGACGTGGCCTTCTGCCTCCCACAGTCTGCACATCTCCAACTAGGAGGAATCTAAAGGGAAGCATCTTAGCCAGACCTGGTGGCTCAGCCTATAATCCCAGCACTTACTTGGGAGGCCGAGGCAGGCAGACCACTTGAGGTCAGGAGTTCAAGACCAGCCTGGCCAACATGGTAAAGCCCCATCTCTACGAAAAATACAAAAATTAGCCAGGCGTGGTGGCACACATCTGTAGTCCCACTGACTAGGGAGGGCTGAGGCAGGAGAATCACTTGAACCTGGGAGGCAGAGGCTGCAGTGAGCCAAGCCAAGATTGTGCCACTGCACTCCAGCCTCCGTGATGGAGCGAAACTCTGTCTTAAAAACAAAACAAAACAAAACAAAAACAGGGTGAGTGTCTTGAAAAGCTCTTCCGTGTTTGATTCTTTCCTGAGTGTTGGGGGAAGGGTGGCCCCTGGTGGGTGGTGATGGTGAAGTTCTTTCGGGGTGATCCCCAGCCATTCTCAACACACCTGCAGGAGCACAGCCGTCAGAGAAAAGACGAGCAGACCCCCACGTTTCTCGGGAGACACGGGCTTGCACAGGCACCCACGTGGGTTCTATTTTGCTGTTTGCCAGATGTGGGCACACGGGCCGTGGAGGGCTGTCTTGGAATGAGAAGATCCTTGGGCAAACCTGAGAAAGGCCAAATGGCACCGAGATAGCCCTGGTGGCTTCACGAGCAGCCACTGCAGAGAAGGCGAGCTAATTGTTCTCTGAAACACCACTCTCCACTCAGGCCAGGTGAGAGGCATGCAAACTTTTGTAGAACAGTAGAAAAACAGCTTTGTCATGTACAGAAAGGTTTAAATGTAACTTGAGTTTTTATTTAAGTTATCGGAATAATTTTGATTAGTGAAGTAGTTCTTTCATAAACTTATTCTCCACCCAAAGAGGGAAAGAGAGATTTTTTTCCTCTACTCTTTTCCTTACGATTTCACACATTTGCTATAATAAGTGGTTGCTTTTGGATCAGTTTTAGCATCTCAGAGACTCTTCAGACTCTGGTTTAGAGTGGACACAATGCTCTGAAAAATGAAATTATGGTGAATTCAGCTACAAATGAACACTAAATATGAACGTTTGATATTAAAATTTAACCACATTGTTTTTATAAAATAAATGGAAATAAAATGCTTTATTCTGAATATAAATGACGTACCAATGTCTCTGATTTTTTTTTTTATATCTCTGATTTTAACCAGAATAAATACCCCTGTTTCGAATTCTGATAAGCAGGTAATTTATTTAAGATCACGTTGAAATGTCCTAGATGTGAAGGACATTTGAGTTTCCAGCTTTCCCACTTCATCTAAAAGGGGAAACACGTAGTCTGGCACTCAGCTTTTCGAATGTGCAAAACTGATAAACTAGTCCGTTAGAGGGGGGAAAAAAGACAAGGAAATAAAAGTGGAAATTAGCAGAAACCAGTATTAGGCACATGTCTTTATGAATAAGACTTAACCATACACTTCATTTTACAAGTACAGAAGGCCCTCTGGAATGTATTAATTAAAGTTAAACGCTGTAGACAGGCGCGTTGCAGGGCGGCGGCCCTCTCGCCTTGGCATTACCGACAGCCGAGGAAATTGGGTTAATAAAGCCGGACACTGCGGCGCGGCCGCGGGACGCAAACAGACGCGCACAGCTGGGTCCCCGGGGGCGCTCTGCCCGGCTCCCTGGACCCCGACGGTGGCAGAGCTGGGAGCTGCGCGGCGCATCTCCGTCCGCATCGCAGCAGCTTACTCACCCGTAGCCCGGCCTCCTCCCTCCGAAGCGCGAGGGATCGGCAGGGAGGGGGCTTTGCTGGACACCAGGGCTAGACGACGGGGCCCTCCCCCGACCGTCCAGGGTTAAGTAGGGCGCGGGCTGTTAGGACCCTCCTCCACGCAGCCCTCGAGGCAGAGGGCCCGCAAGGCGGTCTCCATCCGACTCCACCGCGCGGACGTTCCGGGCAGGGGATGGCGGCGGTGGGGGAGGCCAGGGGACGTTCAGGGGACAAATCCCGCAGACCTCGAGGCAGCCGGCGCCGATGTCCACTTCCCAAATGAACAGAACAAACTCCTACTTGGAAAAGACCGAAAGCTCTTCGCCCGGGGTCTTCCTGCGCCCGCGGTCCGGCTCCGCTGCAAACGGCCATCGTGGGCTCTCCTCAGGGCTGCGGAGTCTCGGAGTCACGAGGTGGGAGGTGCCGGCCACGCGCGTCCTCGGGAACAGAGCACTGCCCTGCAGTTTAGCACGAAGGGCCGACTGGAGCGAGAGCGCGAGGCCCACTGCGAGAGGATCGCGAGCCACTAAGTCCGACCTTGCTTAGTCTCCACCCTCCGTGCGCCTCGGGCCAAGACCTCCTGTTCGGGATCTGACCAGTGCCCGTCCTCGCCGGCCCTGGGACGCTGCGGTGGTCTTCTTTTGGGGGCGAGCGGCAGTGCCCGAAGAATGCTGTACCCACCCCGTTCCTAGCCTTGCTGGGTCCCGACAATGCCCAGTGGGTGCCGCGAGTTCCGGGGCGCAGAATACAGCCTCCGGCTCTGGAGTTCAATCCCGCGTCCCGATGGCTTTGGCGCTTCCCGCTGCGCCAAACTGTTCACTGCGCACAGGCTGGAAGCGAGGTCGGGCCGCCTCCTCCCCGTCTGCAAGGTCCCTCCAGGCCTTTCCTGTCCGGGCAGAGCGACAGTCACAGGGGAGATCAGAGGACGCGTGCGGGTGGGGCGCGGGCCCGCGCGGTCACGGCTTCTCGTGACAGTGTTTGCAAAGGGCGGAGGGCGTCCCGGAGAAGGCGGCGCACTTGTCAGGGCAGGGCCCCAGCGCGGCGCCCGCCGAGAAGGGGCACACGGTGGCCTGGCCAAAGGGCGTCAAGGGCGCGGCGGCCACGGGCGCAGCCAGGCCCTGGCCCTGGTTGAGGAAGGCCACCAGGCGCCGCATCTCGTCCAGGGCCTGCGCCTGCATGAGGATGTAGTTCTTGGCGAGCAGCAGCGTGGCGATCTTGGAGAGCTTGCGCACCGACGGGCTGTGCGCGTAGGGGATGACTGCCCGCAGCCCGTCCAGCGCGTCGTTTAGGTCGTGCATGCGCCGCCGCTCGCGCGCGTTGATGCTGAGCCGCAGGGACCGTTGCTCTCGGGGCCGCCGCCGCCCATCCCCAGCGCCCCGCGGCCCGCGCCGCCGCCGCCGCTGCTCGAAGGCGTCATCCTCGTCGCCGCTCTGTTCGCCGCTGCTCTCCGCCGCCGGAGCTGGGGCGCCAGGTGCGGGCGCCGTGGGTAGATCGCCGCCCGGGCCCGGAGCGCCGTAGCCGCGGGCCGCTTCGGGACCTCGCGCCGCCCCGTAGGCGAGACCCGCAGCCGCCGCCGCGTAGCCGTGGCTCAGTGCCAGGTACGCGTCCCCCGACAGCGACTTCAGCTCGGCCATGGCCGCGCCGCCTGGGCTCGGGGGCTCGCCGGGAGGGCGGATGCTCATGCGGGTGAGCCACCCCCAGGCCCGCCCGAGCCCGCCGCTGCAGCTGCGATGCGGCGTCCGGCTCTGCGCGTCGGTCCGGCCTGCCTCGGAGTCCCAGAGCCTCGGAGCCCGCTGCCTCCTCCGCCTCTTCCTTCTCTCCCACCTCCTCTCCCTCCCAGCCGTGGTGCGCAGGGGGCGGGCTCTACCGCCCACTCGCCCCCGTTTCGGTTTTAAGCCGCGGAGGCGCCCGGTGGGACTTCGCTGCTGTCCAATCGGGGGACCGGGTGAGCGCCTCTTCCCGGAGCCCGGCTCCACCAGCGCCGCAGGCTGATAGGCCCGGGGTGGAGGCTCTGGAGAGGGGCGGCGCGGGGCGGCGGGGTGCTGGAGCGTTCGTACTTGCTTCTCGACGCCCCGGCTGCCGCCTCCGGCCGCCCTGGGGATTCCGCACCAAACGCACGCGTCCCACATGGGCACCCGCCTCGGTCAGCCTTTGAGTCCGTCCCTAGCGCAGGAGTCCCCGGCGACACGCAGGGGCCAGAGCAGGGGGCGGGCAGCAGTATCACCAGCACCAGCGCCAACACCCTGTCCCGCTGAGGGGCCGCTTCGGGTCGGGGTCGGGGACGTGGGCGCTGTAGTCCAGCCGCGGCGCAGCGTGTACCCGGGGCCCGCGCACTCCCCACTCGGGGCGCCCTGTGGCCAGGCTTGAGGGGCGGCATAAGAGGGAGTTTCTAGAACTCGTTGAAAAACGCCACGAGCGTTGCAGGCCGGGGAGGGCAGGAAGGTGGAGCCTGGAGCTCCCCGGGTGTGTCGGGGGGGGGCTCTGTGAGCTGCAGGACGGCCTCCTCCCTGCCAGTCGCTTCCTGGGCATCTATCAGCGAAACGCGTGGGGCTTGGTGGGCTTTCCCTGAGCCTCCTAACTCCTGGGGTCCAACCACACTGCATAGGAATGTGGCCAGCCTCGGACTCGCCTTTTCAGTCCTCTTCCAACCCCACTTGAAGACCAGGACCCCAGCGCTTCTCCCAGGTGGGAACCTGCCTGCAGGCCCCGCCAAGTGCTGAGGCTAGAGTGTGCTGAGGGATCATGGTTTCTCCGCTCTTCGCTTGGGTGGGAGACTGGGCCACCCTGGCCTGTGGCACGAGGTGGAGCGGCCCGTCGGGCCCTTCTGTGTGACCTGGGCAGAGCCGCATACCCTCTCTGTTCTCCAGGTTCTGCCCCAGGAGGAGCCACAGAGATGGGGCTGTGTGTGCAGCCCCGGGAGGGGAGTGAGCGCTGCACGTGTGTGGGGTGGATGCGCTGTGTGGGAGGTTCTGGGAACGCAGCAGTGACCGGCCTGCCCCGGGGTTCCCTGCCAGGTGCGGGTGTGAGGAGACAGATGCATGGATAAGTCGCTGCGGGAAACTCAGGCCTTTGTCCTGGCGGAGGGGAATGGGCCTGAGGCAGCCTCTGCGGGGCTGGCGGCCTGTCTGGCTGTGCGTCCTGTGGCACCGGCCTCACCCCGGGCACACGCCGGCCAGGACGGAAGCGTCTGTCTGAGGCCCTCTCCTGGGGCCCCACACCGCCTTCGGGGCTGATGCAGGCCGGGAACTGGGGAGACCCGGTGTGGAGGAGGCCGCTGTGTTTGGACCTGGGTCTGAAGGGTGAGTGGGTGTCACTGTGGCCACGGGCCGGGGCCGGGGGAGCATTCAGGTGGCCAGAGGCGGCCTGGCACAGGGGAGGGCAGTGAGGGGCCCCGGTGGGTCCGGGACCGGGCCTGTGGGACCGTTTGAATCACGGGGGAGTTTGGTCTTTATGGGAAGAAAGGCGCCCTGGCCGTTCGGAGAGCCACTGTGGCCCTGCTGCGGGTGCCGTCCGGGGCTGCGGGGCCTCCTCTGGGCCTGAACTGCAGGGCTGGTGGGGGCCGTGGGGGCAGGTGGCTGCACAGGTCCCCGGAGCGGGAGGGAGGATGGGGTTGACCAGGAGGGGCAGCTGTGGGCCCGGAGAATGTCGGGGGCCCCCGAGGGGAGGTGCAGGCAGCGCTGGTGGGAGGCCTGGGAGGGGTATGCGGTAACTGACATCACGAGCGTGGGTGAGAGCAGCTTTTAAAGCACCGGCTGGAGCAGGGTCCTCCTTAAAGCCAGAGACGCTGACGCCGTGGGGCTGGGGCTGGGCTGGGCCGGGGCTTTGGGGAGGTGCGAGCTCCCCATTAGGGAGCCGGGGCTCTGGGCCAGTTCCCAGGCCCAGTTAATCAGGAACCTTCAGTAGGATCGACCTTGGCTCAGACGGTTGGAGGCAGGGATGGGCAGCGGGTAAGGGACGGGGCGCACGAAACAGCACCCGGGGGAGGCGCCTGCTGCGGCCCCTGCAGGACCCGCCACAAATTCCGGGCTTCAGCCCAGCGAGCTCCAGAGGCGGCGTTTTCGGTGCGACGCTGCCACCTGCTGGCTGCCTGGGAGATTGCACCGCAGCGGCTCAGAACCCGCGTTTCTCAGAGGGGCCGGGAGGGGTGACAATGCGCGTTCCCAGGCCCTCCCGGATTCTGCTCAGGTGGACGCTGCGGGCTGTTTCACAGGCGCCCGCCCACATGTTAGGGGAGCCGGAGGAACCTGATGTCTCCGCCCTCGAGTGCCCCTCCGAGCTGGGGTTGGACGTTTGCACAGGAGCAGGTGAGCCTGGGGGACTGAGGGCTGAGCGGGGGTCCCAGCTGATGAAGCAGCCCCGCACCTTGACCAGCTTCTCGAACCTCCTGTGGTCAGAGACAGTGGAGAGTGGGAAGCGGCTCGTAGGCGTTTACCAGGCCAGCTGCTCATACTTTCTGGCCTCAGTTTCCACATCTGTAAAGTGGGGTCTGTCACAACCCGTGTGCTCTAGCAACGGCCCTGGGGAGTGGGTCTGCAACTGCGGACTCACTTGTCCTGGGCTGTTCTGAGCCAGTGGTTCCGCCGTCCTCCCAGGAGACAAGACCTGTGGCAGGGCAGCCGTCCCTGCAGCGGACCCTGGCTCCCACCGCGCCCTGGCCCTGGGGGTGCCCAATGACCAGAGTGTGCTGTGGCCCGAGTGAGCACCCTGGGTGGGGGGAGAGGGAGGGAGCCCCCGCTGGGGTGGTCTTGGGCCAGCCAGCTTCTTGCCTGCAGGGCATGGAGCTAGTAACTGGAACAACCCACCCTGCCCCTCCCAGAGACGGTGCCTCCTCAGTGCTCCCCTTTCAGTGCTCCCCTTTCACAGGACGAAGGGTCTTCTAGAGATCAAAACAGGGAGGAGGAAAGAAATCCTACCTGAGGCCCCTGCCCCAACCCTTGGACCCACACTGTTTGGTTTTTAGGGACAAGGCCCAGGCCCGGGGATTTGAAGACTCCACCTTTTCTTTCGTGTTTATATGTGCTGTGTCATATGTTATCACATGAAGTTGATCACTGTGACCATTTTCAGGTGCACAGCCCAGGGGCATTGTACACATTCGTGGGGTTGTGCAGCCGACGCCCCCAACCGTCCCCAGAACGTTTGTATCTTCCCAAACTGAAACTGTCCCCAATAACCCCTGCTCCCTCCTCCCCCACCCGCTGGAAACCACTCCGCCTTCCACCTCTGCGTTTGACTGCTCCAAGTACCTCAGAAAATGGCCTCAGGCGGTCTCTGCACGTTCATGTCCGGCTTATTCCCAGCGTTTGGCCCGTGGGAGCGATGAGCTCCTGCTTTCATTTCTTTCAGGGAGTTCTCATGTGGTCTTCAGAGGTTCCCACAGCAGCTGCACCACCTTACACTCCAGCAGCAATGGACAAGGGCTCTAATCCCTTCGTATTCTTGGAAACACTTATTATTTTATGTGTTTTTTTTTTTTGAAACGGCGTCTCACTCTGTCCCCCAGGCTGGAGTGCGGTGGCGCCATCTCAGCTCACTGCAAGCTCCGCCTCCCGGGTTCACGCCATTCTCCTGCCTCAGCCTCCTGAGTATCTGGGACTACAGACGCCCACCACCACGCCTGGCTAATTTTTTTGTATTTTTAGTAGAAACAGAGTTTCACCGTGTCAGCCAGGATAGTCTCAACCTCCTGACCTCGTGATCTGCCTGCCTCAGCCTCCCAAAGTCCTGGGATTACAGGTGTGAGCCACTGCGCCCGGCCTTTTTTTTTTTTTTTTTGAATAACAGTCATCCTGCTGGATGTGAAGGGGCATCTCACTGTGGTTTTGATGTTGCGTTTCCTTAATAATTAATGATGTTGAGCATCTTGCCGTCAGTGTATAACTCCTCCTGTTCATGGTGGTGGTAAGTTTGTATTAGAGTTCCTGTGAGTGACACGGTAGTGATTTGTTTTTCTAAGACCAGCCCAGCGGGCGCAGAAGAACCAGCGGGTAGGCAAGTGTAAGAGCAAAACTGCAAGTTTATTTTGGTAACCTAAGGTGTGGGGGAGAAGTCTGTCGGCCTCTGGCAAAGGAGGCCGGCAGAGTCCCCCCGTGGGGCTCTTGGACGGACTTCCCACAGTCCGGACATCCCGACAGGAGTGGGGCTGTGAAAAGGCCGCCTGGCTCAATGGCGGAGAGCGGCTTTTCTAGGAGTGGGAGGGCAATAGGCGGGGCACGGGCGTGTCGGGGGGGGGCGTTCCACAGGTGCCACCAGGTAAATCTTGGTCTCTTAGGATTGACGTCACCTGGCGCATGCCCAGTTGGTCTGCACCTTCCTGGGTGCCAGCTGCCTTTTCGCGCGCACGGGAAGAGTTGGTGGTGAAGAAGAACCCGGAAGTGCACCATCTTGCCTCCGTTCGTCCAAACAGTCCAACCTTTTATTGATAATAGTGATAAAGGGGCGCCGTGGTCTGTCTGGCTACTTCCTGCTGTTAAGGGGCGTCGTTAAGGTCGGGGCCCATGGTTGGTATTTGGACGCATGGATGAAAAATAAAATAAGGCACAGTATTAGTATAGGAATGAGGAATGGAAGCATTTGTTGGAACATGGGCAAAACCCAGAAGGAAGGTCCTGGCAAGGTTGGGGACTATGAGATAGTTAAGAAAATTTAGTAAGTTTGAGGCGAGTGGGGGAAAGCCAAACTGATTTCCACTGATTGCTTTCAGTAGGGGCCCTTTTTAGCTGGGAATGAGGAACGAGTGCGCAAAGTAATTGTTGGCCAGGCGGCAATTAAGGGGTGGAGTTTTTGTGGAGTGGATGGCTTTCCGCTTACTCCTACTACAGAGATATTGGATGGAAGGCTAGGTCCAGAGAAGGACGGCAAAACAGAATAGGTAGCCTCGCTGTTGATTAAAAAAGTAATTGTCTTACCCGCTACCAGGAGAGTTACCCGTGGCTTGGCGAGGGTGATGGGGGTCCCCGAGTCTCGGCACCTTCAGTTGTCATCGTCCAGATGTAGGAGCTGGAAGGAGCTCCCAGGATCCTGGGAAAGGGGGTCACGTGGAGGCGCGGCACCTGTTCCCAGGGTGGGGCAATCAGACTTCCAGTTTCCTCCCTGCTGGCAAGCAGGGCAGGGGGTTGCTGGTGGACGAGGGTTAGGACATTCACTGGCCTAATGTCCTGATGCCTTGCACTTATAGCAAGGCTGCGTTGGGGCTCGGGGACCTTGCAGACACCTGTTGGCATAGTGTCCTGCCTTGCTGCACTTATAGCAGGCAGGCTCCTTTTGTAGCCTTGGAATCTGCGGAGTATGTGCTCTCTGGCCTGGGGTTACGACTGGGCTGTAAAGCCGCTGCTAGGAGCTGTAACTTCTGTTCAAGGCAAGCCTGCCGTCTCCTCTCTGGAGCTATAGACCTTAAAGGCTAATTTAACTAGGTCTTGTATTGGTGTCTGAGGACCATCCTCTACCTTTTGAAGTTTTTACGAATGTCAGGAGCTGATTGAGAAATGAAATAAGACGCCAAAATGGTGGCCCCTGTGGGGGAGGCCGGATCTAACCGGGTATACTGGGTTAGAACCTCAGTTTAGGGTAGAGGTTAGGATAACCTGGAGGTCATGCCAAGTTAAGTCATAGGCCTGACAAAGGTATCTAAATTCCTTTATGTAGATGGTGGGATTAGCTGAGAAATCACCTAAACGCTTCTCAATTTTGGAAAGATCGGCCAATGAAAAAGGGACATGTACTCTGACTACCCCTCGCCCCAGCCACCTCTCACAAAGGTGCTAACACTGTAGGAGGGTGTGTGCAGAGATAGGAGACTCAAGACAGCCAGTTGGGGGCCTCGAAGGAGGCACAGGACCGAGTGGATTACTAGTAGATAAGGAGGAGGAAGGAGGAGTCTGGGCAGGAAGGGAGGGGGTGGGGAGAGCGGGGAGAGAAGGAGGAGTATGGGGACGAGAGCTTAAGGCCCAAAAGCCTTGTATGTAAATTTAGGACCACTTGCCTAGCTGCTGGCAGAAATTGCTGAGGTCGATCACGCCACAGTGGAAAGGAAAATTAACCGCTTCCTCCTAAGGTCTTGTTCGAGCTGTAAGGTTTTCAAATTGGCTAGGAGGCACCCTAAGGGGGTGCTCTTTAGAAATTTGGACTGGGGGGTTTCCCGTTTGTTTCCTCTTTACTTACACAATGGACACAATGGAAATGGAAGTGGATCTCTGCCTGGCTTCAAAGCGTCCTTTGGAACCAGCAGAGACAGACTGGAGGCTCATGGAGCCAAAGTGGAGATTACCTTCAGGTGGACGTAGTCCCCCGTGGGGCTCTCGGATGGAGTTCCCACAGTCCGGCCATCCGGACAGGAGTGGGGCTGTGAGAAGGGCCGCCTGGCTCACTGGCCAAGAGTGGCTTTTCTAGGAGTGGGAGGGCAATAGGCGGGGCACGGGTGTGTCGGGGGGCGTTCCACAGGTGTGACCAGGTAAATCTTGGTCTCTTCAGATTGACGTCACCTGGCGCATGCCCAGTTGGTCTGCACCTTCGCGGGTGCCGGCTGCCTTTTCGCGCGCGCGGGAAGAGTTGGTGGTGAAGAAGAACCCGGAAGTGCACCATCTTGCCTCCGTTCGTCCAAACAGGTAGTAGCATTCCTTCTGTCATTTATCATGTCTTAACAGTTTTCTTGTCAAACATCACTAACAAATAGCATATTTTACATAAAATGCATCGATGGGCCAGGCGTGGTGGCTCACACATGTTATCCTAGCACTTTGGGAAACTGAGGCGGGAGGATCGCTTAAGCCCAGGAGTTGGGGACCAGCCTGAGCAACATAGTGAAACCCTGTCTCTACAAAAACTAAAACAAAAATATCAGCCAGGCGTGGTGTCATATGCTTGTGGTCCCATCTACTCAGGAGGCTGAGGTGGGAGGATCACTTGAGCCCAGTAGGTCGAGGCTGCAGTGAGCCGTGATAGTGCCACTGCACTCCAGCTTGGGTGACAGAGCAAGACCCTGTCTCAAAAATAAATAAATGAAATGAAATATAAAATCATAAATAAAAATATAAAGCTGTAATGGCCAGTGTTGGACATGGGACGGCTTAAGCGCAGACAGTGTCTGAAAGATGACTGAAGAATATTTTCTTTCAGCCTCCTCATGTTTCTACTGATTTGGTTTTACAACCTCAAACTTGGGTTTGGGTTGTAATTTTTTTCTGTGAAATGTGCTAAGGTGCTAAGTCCCTCAAAAAATGGAATCGTGCAATCTTTGTGCTTTCGTGCCTGGCTTATTTCACTGAGACTGCGGGCGACTCTGCCCCCTACCCCCACTGTTGCTGTGGGTGTCAGGTGGTGAGGGGGTGCCTGAGCAGGGACAGAGGCCCCGCCCTGGGGGCTGCTCAGCCTTCCCACGCCTGACTCCTGGTGTCTCCTGCTGAGCATCTCTCGGTGGCACTGGAACGCCCTCTGTGCCCCCCCCACGCCCTCTGTGCCCCCCCGCATTCTTACTGAGGAGATGATGTGGCTGTGCCCACCCAGTGCCACTCTGTGGACGTTCACTTCGCCTGGGGAAGACGAAGAAGGGGCTCTCACCCCTTTGTTCTCGTTCAAGTTGTTAGTGGAAGCTCCACCAAACAAGTCACATCATCACAGCACCTGACAGTTTACAGACGGCTTCATCTCCGACTCCCCTCGCCCCCACCACCGGCACCGTGACGAGCCATTCCAGGGTGACGAGAGGAAGATGTTTTGTTTTGTTCTTTCTTTTCTTTTCTTTCTTTTTTTTTTTGAGACTGCATCTTGCCCTGTTGCACAGGCTGGAGTGCAGTGGCTCAGTCTTGGCTCACTGCCACCTGGGCTCAAGGGATCCTCCCACCTCAGTCCCCTGAGTAGCTGGGACTACAGGCACCCACCACTATGCCTGGCTAATTTTCGTATTTTTAGCAGAGATGGGGTTTTACCATGTTGGCCAGGCTGGTCCCGAACTCCTGACCTCAGGTGATCCACCTGCCTTGATCTCCCAAAGTGCTGAGATTACAGGCATGAGCGACCGTGCCGGGCCAAGAACAGCTTTATTTAGACATAATTCATGTACTGCACACTTCACCTGTTTAAAGCGTGCAGTTCAAAGATTATTAGTATATTCACAGCATTAGGCCGCCGTCACACAATCAATTTCAGGACATTTTCATCCCCCAGAAAAACCACCCTGCATCCCTTAACCCTCATTCCAATCTCCCCTCCCCCAGCCCCTGGTAGCCACAGACCCGCTTCCTGGCTCTGTGGACTGGCTGTTGTGTACATTGCATGTAAATGGAATCTTGCATATGTGGCCCTTGGTGGCTGGCTCCTTTCACTCAGTATCATGCCTTTTAGGGCCATCCACGTTGCAGGAGGGGATGTTTTAATGCCATGTGGGGCACATATAAGACAGCCCCTTGGGATCCACCACCTGCCAATTCATGTCCCCCCACGGGACCTTTAGTGTCCCCAGGGAGTGCTGCTTGGCAAGTCCCCAGGGAGGGTCCTGGCGGGCAGCACAGTGGGCGTCAACACCGAGTGGTTTCTCTCCCCAGACTGCGTCTGTGTTCTGTGTCACCACTGTTACTTGCAGTAATAACTGTCACCTAGAGAGACGACAGGACAGGATGCTGACAGGTGTGAAAACTCAGGAGAGAAACCCAGGTCCTGGTGTGGGCAGCTGGGGACTGCCCTGGCGACGCTCCCTAATCTCCATCATTGACAGGCTCCTGGCCGACTGGGTTTCTTCCCAGTGGAAATGCCGGGAAGCTCCTGGTCACTGCAGGGCACGGGTCCCACTTCTTGCCCATCTCCCGCCGTGAGGCAAATCCCTTGTGACCTCCACTCCTGGCAGTGAGGTGAGTCGCATTGATGCAGTGATGGCCTCTGTGCCTAGCCCTCACCATCCCCACGCTGAGATAGCCCCAGGGCTGAGCACATCTCTGCCTCCAGGAAGCCTTGCCGACATCCTCCCCCCACAAAGGACAAGACCTTGCTGAGCCTTGCTCTTCTCTACAGCAGTGACCGGAGCAGCCACAGGTTGGCAATTCTGTCTAGTCACATTGCTGTTGCCCAGCTGCTTCTAGGTGTGGAGCCTTCAAATTCGTTTAAAATGAAATGCTCTTAGCAGATTTTATTTTTATTTTTATTATTATTATTTTTTTTGAGATAGAGTCTTTCTCTGTCACCCGGCTGGAATGCAGTGGCACAATCTCGGCTCACTGCAACGTCCGCCCCCTAGGTTCAAGTGATTCTCCTGCCTCAGCCTCCTGAGTAGCTGGAATTACAGGCATCCATCACCACACCCGACTAATTTTTGTATTTTTCGTAGACATGGGGTTTTGCCATGTGGGCCAGGCTGGTCTCGAACTCCTGACCTCAAGAGATCCACCTGTGTCGACCTCCCAAAGTGCTGGGATTACAGGCGTGAGCCACCACGCTGGGCCTAGTAGATTTTGTTGTAAGAAAACAGTGCTACATTTTGTTACTGTTTTTGTTTTAACTTTTATTTTAGGTTCCAGGGTACATGGCAGGTTTGTTACACAGGTAAACTTGTGTCGTGGGGGTTTGTTGTACAGACTATTTCATCACTCAGGTACTAAGCCTAGTACCCATAATTATTTTTCGTGGTTGTCTTCCTCCTCTTATCCACCACCTTCCAGTAGGCCCCAGCGTGTGTTTTCCCCTCTATGTGTCCATGTGTTCTCATCATTTCGCTCCCACTTATAAGTGAGAACATGCAGTATTTGATTTTCTGTTCCTGGGTTAGTTTGCTAAGGATAATGGCTTCCAGCCCCATCCATGTTCCTGCAGGGGACAGGATCTCATTCTTTTTTATGGCTGTGTAGCATTCCATGATATATATGTATGCTTTTCTTTATCCATTCTATCATTGATGGACATTTAGGTTGATTCCATGTCTTTGCTATTGTGACTAGTGCTGTGATGAACATACGTGTGTGTGAATCTTTATGGTAGAATGATTGATATTCCTTTGGGTACATACTCAGCAATGGGATTGCTGGGTCGAATGGTCATTCTGTTCTTAGCTCTTTGAGGAATCACCACACAACTTTCCACACTGGCTGAACCCTCACGGGCAGTGTTTAAACCTTCCCTTTTCTCTGCAACCTTGCCAGCATCTGTTATTATTATTATTATTTTTTTCACTTCTAAGTAACAGCCATTCTGACAGTGCTAAATTTTGTAAATAAATGTTGGATAAATATGCGGGTATATGAATACCTTTTGGGCTTTCCTTTCTTGCTACCTTCTTTTCTTTTCTTTTTTTTTTGAGGCAGAGTCTCACTCTGTCACCCAGGCTGGAGTGCAACGGCACGTTCTAGGCTCCCTGCAACCTCTGTCTCTTGAGTTCAAGTGATTCTTCTGCCTCAGCCTCCCGAATAGCTGGGATTACAGGTGCCTACCATGCCCAGCTAACTTTTGTATTTTTAGTAGAGATGGGGTTTCACCATGTTAGCCAGGCTGGTCTGGAACTCCTACCTCAGGTGATCCACCCACCTCAGCCTCCCAAAGTGCTGGGATTACAGGTGTGAGCCACCGCGCCTGGCCTTTCTTGCTATTTTCTAATTTTTCATATTGTGGTCAGTCAGCATGGCTCTCATGATGGTCATTTTATTGGATGTAGTTGAAGTTTCCTTTCTGTTCTAATGTGGTTAATCTTTGAAAATGTTCCGTGTGTGTGTGTGTGTGTGTGTGTCTTAGACAATAACCACCCCAACCCAATGAAGGGTAGGGTTCAAATCCTTAAGGCTCTTATTTTTCTGTGTATTTGTCTATCAGATGCTGAGAGATGTGACAAAGTTCCTTACATATAACTGAACTGTAACTAAAGCTGAGGGACTGCAAGGAAAAACGGCCAGCCCCTGCACAGCTATTCTGCTGAGTGTATCGAGATTAATCTGGAAATTTACTCCCTAAGGACATTAATATGATGGCTTCCTTTCTTTGTTAAGACCTACACTAGGCCCAGCATGTGGTCAATTAAAAACTATTAGTACACTTAATTTTTTTCAGAGCAGTTTTATGTTTGCAGAAAAATGGATCAGAAAGTACAGGGAGTTCCCAGGCGGAACTCCTCACTGCCTCCCACTTTCCCCTATTATTAACGTTCTGTGTTAGTTTGTTACATTTGTCACAATGTGTGAACCAGCATCGATACATGGTATTTATTTATTTATTTATTTAGAGACAGAATTTTGCTCTTGTCGCCCAGGCTGGAGTGCAATGGCACCATCTCGGCTTACCGCAACCTCTGTCTCCCGGGTTCAAGCAATTCTCCTGCTTCAGGCTCCCGAGTAGCTGAGATTACAGGTGCCCACCACCATGCCTGGCTAATTTTGTATTTTTAGTAGAGATGGGGTTTCACTGTGTTAGCCAGGATGGTCTCGATCTCCTGACCTTGTGATCCACCTGCCTCAGGCTCCCAAAGTGCTGGGATTACAGGTGTGAGCCACCGCACCCGGCCCAACCAGAGAAAGTTCTTAGTAAGATGGAAGATTTAAACCCAAAGACATCAAGAACTAAACAAAACATAAATGGAAAAATGTCCCAATGGAAATAATGGAAAAATGTCACCCAAGCTCACGGAGCTTGCAGTGAGCCAAGATGGCGCCACCGCACTCCAGTCTAGGCGAGAGTGTGAGACTCCATCTCAAAAAAAAAAAAAAGAACCTTCTCTGGTTCTATGGTCATTTTTTCTTTCTTTTATGCCTTCATTTAAATTGCTTGGATATTGAATAGTTTTAATTATTCCGTTTCCCCCTCTGCTGGCTTGCAAGAAGGACATTGTTGTACAGTTTTTTAGTTGCTACCAGACATCCCAACACACAGACTTGGTGTCATAAGTTCTTCTATTAATCAACACTTTTGTTCTTTTTGTTACTAATGTGAGAGACTTAGAACTCTTCATACAGGGTGGGAGGGCAAATGAGATTGTAAAAGTCAGGCAGGCGTGGTGGCTCACGCCTGTAATCCCAGGACTTTGGGAGGCCGAATTTGGGTGAATCTTTTGAGGTCAGGAGTTCGAGACCAGCCTGGCCACCATGGTGAAACCCCGTCTCTACTAAAAACACAAAATTAGCTGGGCATGGTGGCGGGCACCTGTAACCAGCTACTTGGGAGGCTGAGGCACCAGAATCACTTGAACCTGAGAACAGAGGTTGCAGTGAGCTGAGATCTCACCACTGCACTCCAGCCTGGGTAATAGAGATAAACTCCATCTCAAAAAAAAGAAAAAAAGAAAAAGAAAAAGAAAAAAGAAAAGAAAAAAAAGAAGGCAAATATTTGACAACAATGACATATATTTTATTTATTTATGTAGTTATTTATGTAGTTATTTATTTATTATTTCTTTGAGATAGAGTCTCACTCTGTTGCCCAGACTGGAGTGCAGTGGTGCAATCTCGGCTCACTGCAACCTCTGCCTCCTAGGCTCAAGCAGTTCTCTTGTCTCAGTCTCCTGAGTAGCTGGGATTACAGGCACATGACACTACTGCCTAGCTAATTTTTGTATTTTTAGTAGAGACAGTGTTTTGCCATGTTGGCTAGGCTGGTCTTGAACTCCTGACCTCAAATGATCTGTCTGCCTTGGCCTCCCAAAATGCTGGGATTACAGGCATGAGCCTTGGCGCCTGGCCAATGACATATGTTTTAAATCCACCAAGATGTTACTGTTGTTTTGTCCAGATAATATGAATTTGTTTGTACCCATATCTTTACCATTTTTCTTGTTCTTTGCTCCTTTTTTTGTTTGTTTGTTTTTTTGAGACAGAGTCTCGCTCTGTCG
This sequence comes from Piliocolobus tephrosceles, assembly GCF_002776525.5. Taxonomy (NCBI): domain Eukaryota; kingdom Metazoa; phylum Chordata; class Mammalia; order Primates; family Cercopithecidae; genus Piliocolobus; species Piliocolobus tephrosceles. Next base: position 35,802,412 of record NC_045453.1, read on the forward strand.
CCCAGGCTGGAGTGCAGTGGCACGATCTCGGCTCACTGCAACCTCCGCCCCTCCAGGTTTAAGCAATTCTCTGCCTAAGCTGGGATTACAGGTGCGTGCCACCATGCCCAGCTAAATTTTTTGTATTTTTAGTAGAGACAGGGTTTCACCATCTTGGCCAGGCTGGCCTTGAGCTCCTGACCTTGTGATCCACCTGTCTCAGCCTCCTAAAGTGCTGGGATTACAGGCAGGAGCCACCACACCTGGCCATTAGTTCTTTGCTTCTTAAATCTCAATGCTTTGATCTTGCACAATCTCCCTTCTGCCTTGAGAGCACCTTTCATATTTCCTTTGCTGAGAAAATGATGGTGACAAATTCTCTCAGTTTTTCTTGGTCTGAAAATGTTTTTTATTTTTCCTTCATTCTTGAAGGATATTTTTGGCAGACATTAAATTCTACATTGAGTCTTACTTTCGTTTAGATTTTAAAGATATTCTGTTGTCTTCTGGCTTTGTTGTTTTCCACTGAGAAGCCAGAATATCTTCAAAATATTATCAATTGGACTGAGCTGGCTTTTTCTTAAATAAACTTTTTTATTATAGAAAATTTTTGTCTACATAGAATTAGATAGAATAGTAAAAGGAGCCCTCAAACCCAGCAGCCCACAGCCCATTGGTCCTCTAGCCCCCTATTCATTTGTTTTTTCTTTTTGAGACAGGGTCTCGCTCTGTCTCCCAGGCTGGAATGCAGTGGCACAATCATGGGTCACTGCAGCCCCGACCTCCTGGGCTCAGGTGATCCTCCCACCTCTACCTCCCTAGTATCTGGGACAACAGGTGTCACCACATCAGGCTAATTATTTTTTCATATTTTTTGTAGAGATGGGTTCGTTCTATGTTGCCCAGGCTGGTCTTGAACTCCTGGGCTCACGGGATCTGCCCACCTCAGCCTCCCAAAGTGCTGGGAATATAGGTGTGAACCACTGTGCCTGGCCTGTCATGCTCTTTCATCTGTAAATATTTCAGAATGGATCACAGAGTATAAGGACTTTTTTAAAAGCCTGCAGCCACCATACCATTAACATACCTAAAAATGAGCGATGAGTATGGATTTAACCATATTAAGGAATTACAATTCCTATTTCTATTGTCTCATGATGCAAATTATTTCCAGTTTTTAAAAAAGATCAGGATCCAAATGAGGTACACATGTTGTGATTGATTGACATTGTGATTGATTGACATTGTGATTGACTGACATTGTGATTGATTGACATTGTGATTGACTGACATTCTGATTGACTGACATTGTGATTGATTGACATTGTGATCAACTGCTGTGTCTTTACGTTTTCCTTTCACTCTGTGGGTTCCCTGTCCACCTCGTTTTTCTGGGGATTTGTCTAGAGCTCTGGGTGGTTCCCTCTCCACCTCATTGGTTTTGTTTTTGTTTTTTGGTTGGGGGTGGGATTTGTTGTTGAGAACCAGCTGGTTGTCCTGAACAGCTCTGCCTCTTCTAGTTTTCCAGACTGAATCTCTGTGGTACATGGTAATTGGAGTTCTCTGGTTGCTTTTCATGTTTTCTCTTTGGCTTTCAGCAGTTTTACTAAGATGTGCCAGGGTATGTGTGTATTTACAAAATTAATAGATGATTTTTGAGCGGTTTTAGGTTTACAGAAGAGTTGAGCAGGAAGTTAGAGAGTTCTCACGCACCCTATCACCTCCGCGGCTTTCTCCATTACTAACATCTTGCATTAGTGTGGCACTTTTGTTGTGATTGATGAGTCAGTATTGATACATTGCTACTAAGTACAGTCCGGAGTTTACACTGGGGTTCACTCTCTGTTGAACTCTAATGTGTATTTTTTTTGACAATTGTATAATGTCCTGTATCCGCCATTATAGTATCATACAAATAGTTGCACTGTCCTAAAAATCCTCTGCTCCTGGCCTGGATGAGGGAAGCTGAAAGGGGGAAGCCCAAAGCTGGGCGTCAGAGTCACTGTGCCTTGGGTGAGTCAGTGTGTTCACTGTAAGAAAACTGGCCATTGAAAGAGGGATTGCCCAGAATTCTGAAGGGAGACATTGGCACCCGATCCAATGATGCCCAGAATAGCCAGACAAGCCCAAGAGTGACGGGTCTGAGACCTGCCACGGTTCCCAGAATTGGACAACTCGCCATATCTTTGGAGGAGCCTCAGGTAACCCTGGACATGGCCAGTAAGAATATTAACTTCCTTCTAGAATGCTTACTCTGTTTTGACCCATTATAATGGGCCTCTGTCACCCCAAAACTGTATGGTGAGGAAGACAGATGGGCAAGCCCATGGATGCCATTTTCCCTGTCCCCTAAGTTGCTCTTCAGAGACTGGTTTTCCCGCATACCTTTCGTATCATGCCTGGATGCCTCAGGGCTGTTGCAGCAACTGCTCTTTTAGGAGATGAAGCCAATAAACTGGCTTTAGGACAACGTCTGGGGGTTTTAACCCCACACCAAGTACGAGGAGTCCTAGAAGCTAAAGGACACCAGTGGATGGCAGGGGGACGCATATTGACATATCAGACTGTTGCTAGACGCTTTGGATATAACACTTCAAGTATACCAGATGTTGAACCCAGCTACCGATTTGCCTGGACCCACAGGGCACCCTAGATCATTCCCGCGTACAAGATATGAAGCAAGCTTACTCCAGCTGTCTGGATTTAAAGGATGAGCCTCTAGATAATCCCGAGGTAGAATGGTTTACAGGTGGAGGTAGCTTTGTGCACCAGGAAAACAGGAAGGCTATGTGTGCTGTCAGTCAACACGAGGTGATTGACTCTCAGGCCTTGCCAGCTTCTACCTCAGCTCAAAAGGCAGAATTATTAGCTCTTATCAGAGCCCTGCCATTGGGAAAGGACTTAAGAGTCAACATTTACACTGATTCGAAGTATATGCCTTTCTGGTGCTTCGTGCTCGTTCTGCTATGTGGAAGGGACAAGGAATCCTAAGGGTTCCCCTATAAAACATCATTTAGAAATTCTGAACCTATTAGATGCCATTTTGCTGCCCAAGGACGTAGCTGTAATGCAGTGCAGAGGACATCAAATAGGAGACTCTAGTGTGGCTGAGGGAAGCTCCTTTGCAGATGCAGCCACTAAGGCCACAGCATCACTAAGGCCACAGTGTGGTTAAGGCCACAGTGTCGTTAAGGTCACAGCACTATTAAGGCCACAGCGTCACTAAGGCCACAGCGTTGTTAAGGCCACAGTTGCTGAGGCCACAGCATCGTTAAGGCCACAGTGTTAAAGGAGCCACTTGGACCTGTTGGCGTGTCAGTGCCCTCAGCCACGGCAGTGACAGAACCTAGGTATACTAAAGAGGAACAAGAATGGGCTGAAGGCCAGGGTTTAATTCAGGATCCTTCTGGCTGGCTTATCAATGACAACAAACCGTTAATACCAGGTGCTAATCCGTGAAAAATTGTTAAGCATTTGCATGACTCTACTCATTTGGGAAGAGATTCCCTGTTTCAATTAATGTCCTGGCTTTTTATAGGAAAAGGCTTACTTAAAACAGTAAAGCATGTAACTCGGGCCTGTAAATTATGTACCTGGATTTATAGGAAAATGCTTACATAAGATAGTAAGACAGGTAACTTGGGCCTGTGAATTATGTACCTGGATTTACAGGAAAAGGCTTACTTAAAACAGTAAGACAGGTAACTCGGGCCTGTGAATTATGTACCTGGAAAAGCCCAAATGACCAATCTTTACCTCCTCCTCTAGTAAGGCCTGTTCGGCACAGGGGAACATACCCTGGTGAAGACTGGCAAATAGACGATACTCAGATGCCCCCATGTAAAGTGTTTAAATATGTATTAGTATTTGCTGACACTTTTACCAGTTGGATCGAGGCTTTTCCTGCCCGGTTTGAAAAGGCAACTGAGGTTTCTAAACTCCTCCTAAAGGAAATAATTCCTAGATCTGGGCTGCCTAAGAGCTTACAGAGCGATGATGGCCCACCTTTCGCAGCGACAGTTACCCAAAACGTATCTTCAGCCCTAGGAATTCAGTACCGCCTTGACGCGTGTGGAGGCCACAGTCTTCGGGGAAAGTCGAAAGAGCTAATCAAACTCTAAAAAGGACTCTTGCTAAACTATGCCAAGAGATAGCAGAAACCTGACCGTCTTTATTACCTGTAGCCTTATTACAGGTTCGAATGGCCCCTGAGGGAAATCCGCAGCTCAGCCCTTTCGAAATGATGTATGGAAGGCCGTTCTTAACTACAGACCACCTAATAGACACATATACTTTCAAGCTACAGAATTATGTGATCAACTTAGGACAAGTGCAAAACACACTCCTTGAATATGGAAATCAAAGACTCCCTTCCCCGACTGAGGAGGAGAATCTGGTTCTAACCCAGCCGGGAGACTGGGTCCTGTTAAAAACTTGGAAGGATGGATCCTCAGCAGATAACAGAGTGGAAGGGACTCTATCAAGTTCTCCTTAGTACCCCAACTGCAGTTAAACTTCTGGGAATAAACAGCTGGGTGCACTTATCTCAAATTCAACCTGTCTCTCATGAAGTCCACAGGCCAACGGAACCCAAGAGACTGATGTTTATTCCCATGAGCCAGTCAGTGACCTCTGGTTCCTGTTCCGCAGAAATGAGAAGGAAGGGTAGCTAAATAACCTGGATTGGCATTCTACTTTTAGGCACAAGTTGGAATCATGCAGAGAGTGACTTATTTACTGAGTGGGCACAGACTTTAGCTTCCCTACGTAATCACATGAACGGTTGGGTATGTGGAGAATTGCCACTTTCCTCCACCTCTGGGTTGCCCTGGCGTAGTCAACCAGCCAACCTAAGTCTGTGGGGATTTTATTATGTTCCAGACCATTACCCAGGCTATGAAAGCTTTAGACGCTCACATCTCTGCCATTGATGAGCTGTCAGTCAATCCTTCGTTGGCTTGTTCCCAACAGCTGCCCAGTTCTTAGAAAGCCTTTCTGTTTAGTTTACTTGGAATGATTTTACTTATTTTGCTTTGCTATTGTAGAATATATTGCGGTTGTACTCTTTGTGTAGGGATGCATGACAAGTTCACTCAACATTTTCTTAAATTGGACACTTTTTTTTTTTTTTTTTGAGACGGAGTCTTGCTCTGTAGCCCAGGCTGGAGTGCAGTGGCATGATCTCGGCTCACTGCAAGCTCCACCTTCTGGGTTCAAGTGATTCTCCTGCCTCAGCCTCATGAGTAGCTGGGATTACAGGTGCACAACACCACGCCTAGCTAATTTTGTATTTTTAGTAGAGATGGGGTTTCTTCATGTTGGTCAGGCTGGTCTCGAACTCCTGACCTCAGGTGATCCACCCGCCTCAGCCTCCCAAAGTGCTGGGATTACAGGTGTGAGCCACCATTCCCGGCCTGTTTTTCCTTCTTAAATGAGATGAGAGGGATAGAGAATGGGGTTGTGTGTTTCCCTTCCCAACATAGAAGACTGGAGGGACCTGGAGTTGATACTTCCCTTCCTTCAGGTTGGTTAGACTCTGATTAAACTCCGGTAGGTTAAGCTGTGGTAAAAATAGTTTCTATTGAGGGCAGAGGAAGAACAGAATGCTCTGGCATATTTCCAAAGTGCTGCTTCTCCTCTTCCCTTGTCCAAAGCACAAGTGCATTTTTCTCCGGTGTTTACTTTGGGGATCTGGTGGACTTTGTGCAGGTAAAACTCATAGAAATGTGGCCCCTACCCTAAGACTGGGCCCTGGAGTTTTTAACTGTCAAGCTTGGCCACACAGCCTCCAGCAATCTGCCAGGGACAGTTTAGGTTTTCCCAACCTGGCAGGCAGTGGTTCTCAGGGAGGTGTCTGCTCTGTGGAGTTGGGATGCTCTGCATCTGTCTGTCATCTCTACAACTTTTTTGGGCAGTGGTTTGCCCTGTGACCTCGTCATCTGTTGAATATAAGAAACATCACTGACTTTCGGTTTGCTCATGTTTTATTATTATGAAAAAATTGATTGTTTCCAAGCTTCTCATGCACTAGACTAGAAATTGATTAATTTCATTTATCCTTTTTGGATTTGTGGGGTTCTTGAATTTGTGACTTGATGATTTTGATTACTTTTAGAAATTTCCTGGCTATTAACTCTGAAATATTGCTTCAATATCATGTTCTCTCATCTCCCCTCTGGGATCCAGTTATGAATATATTGGTCCTTCTTCCTCAATCCTTTGTGTATCTTAACCTGTCATCTGTATTTTCCATTTGTATTATCCATACTTCATTTCAAATATTTTCTACTGACCTATTTTCCACGTCACTAATTCTCTCTTCAGCTGAATTTGCTATTAAAGCCACTAAGTTTATAATTTAGGTGCTAGAATTTTCATTTGTTTTTTGTACTCGTTGAAATTCTAAATCCTGCTTATATTTCTGCAAATGCTGTAAGCACGGTTATGTTCCAGTCCTTGTCTTGTGACTCCAGTGTCTCGACTGGTAGATCTGCTGCCTATGGTCTCTGCTGCTTTCATTCTTACTGATTTGTTTTTTCAATTGTCTAGAATTTTTATTGTGGACTGAACATTGTATTTGTGAAATTATTTTGTAGAAATCATTTGAGGTCTGTTTCATTTTCCTCCAGAGAGGGTTTATGTTTGCATCTGCGAGACATGGGGGCACTAGGGGTCCTGGATCATCTTACCATGGTTTCAGGAATTGAAATCATTTCAAGATGATGACAGTTTAGGTTTTCCTATCCTGGCAGTGGTGCAAGAGGCCCTGCAGTTGCTGCAGGAGCTGGTCTCCTTCTGTCCACTCTCATGTCTAGGTTATTTGTTGTCCCAACTCAAAATGGTGGGGGTGGAAAGGATGTTCACCAACTTCCCACTCTCAGGTGGGCTGAGTCTCTCCCTCTCTGGCTCCAGCAGGCTCTCAGAGCTCCTCACTGGGCTCTGAGCTATCTGAAGCAGCAAATGCTTTGGGGGAAAAATGAGTGTCTGGAAGGCTCTTTTCTCTCTGGGTCTTTGTCTTTCCCAGGATTTTGTTAGGATTCCAAGTAAATATTTTTAACATTTTGCTCAGCTTTTGTAGTCACCCTCAGAAAAAGGATGGATCCAAATTAACTAGTCCCTCATGACCAGAAACTGGAAGTCTGATGGTTGTTTTCAGTCTTGAACAACATTGGTTCTGCGGTGACCAGTTTAGAGTTCATGCAATAGATCTTCCTCCCCCTTGTAAAATCATCACTATTTCAGCTAATACTTAGAGTGAACTCCTGGTGACTCATCCTCAGCCCCCTTTGCCGATTCTTCTTTTTCCCCGACATTTTCATTCTGGGGGGCTTGGGATTCGGTCCTTTGACCTTTTTTCTTTTCTTTCTTTTTTTTGAGACGGAGTCTCGCTCTGTCGCCCAGGCTGGAGTGCAGTGGCCGGATCTCAGCTCACTGCAAGCTCCGCCTCCCGGGTTCACGCCATTCTCCTGCCTCAGCCTCCCAAGTAGCTGGGACTACAGGTGTCTGCAACCACGCCAGGCTAATTTTTTGTATTTTTAGCAGAGACGGAGTTTCACCATGATAGCCAGGATGGTTCCGATCTCCTGACCTCGTGATCCACCCGCCTCGGCCTCCCAGAGTGCTGGGATTACAGGCATGAGCCACCACGCCCAGCCTTTGGCCTTTGTTCCAGCTGTGTCTGCCCTCTGAGGGATCTCAACCAATACCCTTGCCATGGCCTACCCAGACCCCAGTCCTGAACTCCAGACTCACGGATCCAGCAGGGCACAAGATGTCAGATGTGTGAGGGCCGCCTCCAATGCAGCGTGTTCCAGATGGAGCTGCGGTCTCCCCCAGACCCGCCCACCCACACCCCCAGATTCTGTTGATGGCAAATTGTGCTTCCTCGCAGTTCACATCCTGTCGGTTCTCCCTCCCACGTTCATCTGGAATACGGCCACTCCCCACCTCTCCCCGCCAGCCCTCAGTTAGCACAGCAGCCTCCTAATGGCTTCCACCCTCTTGTCATCCGCAGACCCTCCCTTTCACACAGCAGCTGCGTGGTCCTCCTCAGGCCAGGTCAGGTCACGCCTCTCCCACTCAGAGTCCTGCCTCGGCCCCTCCCCTGTCATCAACAAAGACTAGACTGCGAGTGGCCCCATCTGCCTCCTGCCTCCCGAGCTCACAGCCTCTGAGGTCCTGGGTGGAAATCCCAGCACACAGTCTGTGGACGCTGCACTGCAGGCGAGTGGGGTCTGTCTTTTCAAAACTGATGCCCATGCCCAGAGAGGCTGTCTTCCGTGAGAGACGTGGCCTGGCAGCTGCTGCTCTGGGCCCTGGGTGCGGGTACACACCCAGCCCTCATTGAAGACAGGACGCATCCCGCTGGGGGAGCCAGATGAGGCGTCCAGACCCACGTCACCTCCCTGTGCTCAGCCATGCTCAGTGAATAGCCTGGTGGGTTTCTGTGTGTGGAGTGCTGGGTGGGCTTCTAGGGTCTTGACTACGGGGCTGGATGTAGAGTATTCTAGAGAGTCTGGGGATGAGATGAGGCAGCTGCAGGTGGCCCCTCTTCGCCGCCTGAGGAGGCGGGACCACGCCAGGCTTTTCTGGGCAGGGTGCCCCTGGCTGTGTGGCAACAGACATGCACAGAAATGCCACATGGGCTCCTGAGGCACCCTCATGTCTCCACCGGTGGGCGGTGTGGGAGAGGGGACCTGAGATTTTGCCTGGCTCCTTGCTCTTTGGGGGACGGGTGTGCCTCTGGGGTCCCAGCTGTGAACCGGGTTGTTTCACCTGGGGTGGGGTCGGGCCTGGCTCTGTCCTCAGGTCCTGGGTTTTCCTGGGCTCCCACTCACTGTCCTCAGGGCAGCTGGGCCTCCCCACATCCCTGGCGTGCTGGGGCAGCCCTGCTTTCCTTTCTGCTGCTCAAGCGAGAGCCTCGCCGCCACCCTGAGTGCCTCCGCTCACTCCCATCCGGTGCATTTGAAATCCCCGTGCTCCACCTTCCCCAGGCCCAGAGTCAGCCCCATCACAAGTCCCATCTGCACAGGGCTCCCTGCTCTCCCTGCCTCCACCTTCCCCCGCCCTGCCCAGGCCTGCAGCTCCTCTCACTGGTGCTGGGCTGCTCCACCCCTGCGTCTGGGTTGCTGGGAACCCCATGGCCATGACAGGTGCAGCAGAGGGGTCACATCCTTTCTGGGTGTGGCGACCTCGGCTTCTGCTCGCTCACTGCCTGGAACCTCCTGTCCAGCTTCTCCTGCAGCATGGAGAGAGGCCACGTGGAGGGTGTGCCCAGCCCACGGCCCACCCCGGGTCCCCTGTGTATTAGTGACCCTGCTCGGACCTTGCCACCCAGCCCAGCCCCATGGGATGCAGCCACAAGGTCAACCCAGCCACACCTCATGGAGCAGACACAGCCTCCCCAACCCTCTCCAATTCTGCACCCAGAGTTGTGGCTGTAAAATGGGGATTGTTTTAAGCCACCAATCTCTGGGGTGGTTTGCTCCAGGCAGCAGGTGACTGAGACACTGCCCCGTGGGTCTCCCCATTTCTGCACTCACTCCCCCGTACAGGGGCTCCTGGATCATGTCCGATAAACCCAACGTTAGTTGAAAGCTTCGAGATGAAATGCACTCAGTGCACTCGGCCTCCTGAACATCATTACTTGGCCTCCCTGCCTTCACCATGTGCAGACACTGACGCCAGCACACTCGACAAAGTCCCCAATTCCCTTGCTCTGTTTCTAAGTCCTGGCCACGCCCACCCTGTAGCTGTGCCTCCTTGTCCACCTGTGTTCCTTCCAGGTGCTCTGAGTGGACCGGAGGGGCACAGGGCGGCCTGGCACCTGCTGAGCCTTTGCTGGGGCCATGGTGCCCTGGGCCCCTGCTGGGCACCTTATGGGGAAATGAGTGGGGGCTCAGTCTGGGCAGGAGGAGGGGAGGCCTGGGGAAATGGTCTGACTAGCTCTGCCCAGCCCCTCGGTCCTGTCTGGGGACAGGCTGGGGTCCAGGGCCTCCCCGGAGAATGGGACCAGTGTCTCCAGAGCGCCACGGGCTGGTCAGGGCAGCTGACCTGGGCAGTTCTTCTTCTGGCCGCCGGGAGGCAGCAAGGCCCCAGGTTTGCATCTCAGTGGCCAAGTCTGGGGGAGGCTTTTGGGGGAGCACGGGCGCAGCGGCCAAGTATGTCTTTGGCCACTCTGGGGCCACACCATGGGTCCTGGGGTCCCTGAAGCAGCTGGAAGGCAGCCAGGAGGGTGCCAGAGCTGGGCCGTGCAGGGTGGGCTGGAAGAAGGAGGTGGTGCTTGGCGGTGATAGAGTGGGCCTTTCCTGTCCCCCAGGCCGGCAGCCCTGCCTCAGGAGAGCCTTCAGGGGGCTGCAGAGGGGCCTCCCACTGTGAGAGAGGACGGGGAGGGACCAGAGTGGGGTTCATGTGCTGCCTGCTGGTGCAGGGCTGGGCTCCGCGCTGGCGGGGCCGGTGCAGGGCTGGGCTCCACAGTGACAGGGCTGGATGGGGGGCCTGGGCTCCATGTTGGCAGGGCTGGTGCAGGGCTTGGCTCCATGTTGGCAGGGCTGGTGCAGAGCTGGGCTACATGTTGGCAGGGCTGGTGCAGGGCTGGGCTCCCAGTGGCAGGGCTGGGTGGGGTCCTGGACGCCACGGTGGCAGGGCTGGGAGGGGTCTGTGCCCACAAGGCCACATCAGGCACAGGGGACCAGCCCCCAGGACAGAGGTCAAGGCCCAGATTTTGTGGCCCACACTGGACCCCTAACTCTCTCCTCACCCCAAAGTGAGTAAACTGAGGCACAGTCATGGCGCCTGCCTCCTGCTGTGTGTTTAGGTGAATGAGATCAGGCCGGGTGCTCACCTGTGCATCCCCCTGCTGGGACCACAGCAGGTGCACCCACGGACTCCGGCTCCACTCCAACCGCCTGTGTCCTCACGCTCTGTGGGCTGACCCTTTCCTCCTCCGGCCAGTGGAGGTGGGAAGGCTCTGAGGGCCCCTGAGCCCAGGTTCCCTCTCTGTGGTCCTTAGCCCTGGCCACAGCACTACTTGGAACTTCTGACCAAGCCCTGCCGCCATAGCACACGGTCTGTGGCGCAGGCACCTGACACGCACCAGGGCGTGACATCCAGAGGCAGGCCATGCCCGGCTCCACACAGTGGCCCCACACTGGGTGCCCCCCGCAGAGACAGCAGGCAGGACAGGCAGGCCATGCCCCGGCTTCACACGGCGGCCCCGACTGGAGTGCCCCCAGCAAAGACAGCAGGCAGGAGGCCGTCCTTCAGGGCCACCACCGTGACCATGAGACACACAGCCCTAGAGGGTCAATGGGTCCGTCTGAGCTGCCGGAGAGGTCCTCTGGGCTGAGCAGGGAGTGTGCAGGTGGTGGCCGACACCTGCTACTGGTGTTGATGTGTAAGCAGCTGAGCCCCGGGGCGTGGACTCCACCAGGGCCCTCACGGCCTGCGAGACTCAGAGTCGGGGACTGGGCACTGCCATTGTGGTGGTCCTGCTGTCAGCCACCATCCCCGGCTCTGACCTGCAGAGTCTCACTGTCTCCTTTTGGCGTTTGCAGAGTTGGCGGGTGTGCCCTGGCCATGCTCGACAAGGGTTCCTCCTGGATAAGGTGGAGCCTGATTTGGGGCGCGCTGGCACCACTGTGGCAATGATGCTGCATCTTCCCATCTGGGAACAAGGCATCTTGCCATTGATTTAGGTCTTGAATTCTTCTCTTCAGTGGCTTGTGGTTTCAGAATATGGCTCTTCCACAAAGTTTGAGATTTTTCTATTTGTCCCACTTGTCCTTGCTGCCTCTTCTCTTGTGTCGTTTGGGATTAACAGGCCTTTCACATGACTCTGCTTACCGTCACTACCTGCTTGTTAGACATTCCCCTTTGCTTTACTTCTTTCTTTCTTTTTTAATTTTTATTATTTTTGAGACAGAGTTTTGCTGTGTCACTCAGGCTGGATTGCAGTGGTGCAATCTCAGCTCACTGCAACCTCTGCCTCCTGGGGTTAAAGCGATTCTCCTGCCTCAGGCTCCCGAGTAGCTGGGATTACAGGCGAGAGCCATCATGCCCGGCTAATTTTTGTATTTTTAGTAGAGACGCGGTTTCGCCATGTTGGCCAGGCTGGTCTCGAACTCCCCATCTCAGGTGATCTAACCGCCTCGGCCTCCCAAAGTGCTGGGATTACAGGCGTGAGCCACCACGCCTGGCCCTTTGGCTTACATCTTAGTGGCCATCCTCGTCAGTAGGTAGACTTCTGGCACGAGCTTCCAGAGCATCGAGGCATAGCTCTAAAGAGCACTGTGTGTTCATAACTGTATAAGATTCGCTCACCACCCACCCGCTTGCCGCCCACCCACTCACCCGCCCGCCCACTCCCGCGCCACCTGCTCGCCACTCACCCGCCCGTCCACCTGCCTGCTTGCCCTTTGTGCCATCGTTGCTAGACGTTTCACTAAATCCACATGTTATAAACCCCACAGTGTATTATGAATACGTTTACTTTCACAGGTGATTATCTTTTAAAATTTCAAAAGTAATCAAAACAGCATTTTTTTAAAGAGACAGCTCTCACCATGTTGCCTACACTGAACTCCTGGGCTCGAGTGATCCTCCCACCTCGGCCTCCCAAAGTGCTGGGATTACAGGTGTGAGCCACCATGCCCAGCCAGTAAAACAGCATTTTGGTCTCCACATATTTTCCTTATCTAGCCGCTTTCTTCGTCTGTGTAGACCCATCTGGTGTCATTTTCCTTCTGCCTGAATAACTTTGAGGTGTCTTATACTGCATGTCTGCTGGTGGTAAATTCTCTCAGCCTTTTGTTGAAACAAATCTTTATTCGCCTACATTTGTGAGGATATTTTTCCTGACGTAGTTTTAGCTTGACAGGTATTCTCTTCTTTCAGTCTTTTAAACATGCCAATAGGTCGTCCGTCTCCCAGCTCATGACGTTTCACACGATGTCGGCTGTAATTCCTGTCTCTCTGTGTTACATGCCTGTTTTCTTTGACTGCTTTTAAGATTTTTCTCTGTCACTGGTTTTCTACAGTTTTATTACAGTGGCCTTGCCGTGGTTTCTTTCGTTTATTCTGCTTGGAGTTCATTGAGCTTGTCTGGATTTTTGTCCAGTTGAGAAACTTTATTAAAATTTTTTTCTTGAACCCTCCACCACGTTAGCTTTCTGCAGCATATTGTTGATTTTTTTTTTTTTTTTTTTAAGACAGAGTTCTGCTCTGTCTCCCAAGCTGGGATGCAGTGGTGTGATCTCAGCTCACTGCAGCCTTCACCTCCTGGGTTCAAGTGATTCTCCTGCCTCAGCCTCTTGAGTGGCTGGGGCTACAGGGACTGCCACTGTGCCTGGCTAATTTTTTTGTATTTTTAGTAGAGATGGGGTTTTGCCATGTTGGCCAGGCTGATCTCGAACTCCTGACCTCAACTGATCTGCCCGCCTTGGCCTCCCAAAATGCTGGGATTATAGGCATGAGGAAGCATGCCCGGCCATTGGTCTTCTAGTCTTTTTCCTCACTAGGCTTCATTTTGAATATTTGCTATGTCTTCAAATTCCTTAAACAATGTAATTTGATGTTATTCCCGTCTGTCGTGTTTTCATTTCTGATGTATTTTTCACCTCTGAAATTACATTTAGGTCCCTAAAGACCATTCATTGCACTCTTCACCACATTTATGTTTTCTTCTATGTCCTTGAAAATGTGGGGGCCTAGTTGTAACTGCAGCTTTAATGTCCTCGTCTGCCAATGCCATCGCCGCTGTCGTCTCTGGGTCTGTTTCTGTTGATTCTTCTTTCTCCTGATCCTGGGTCCCCCTTCGTTGCATCCTTGGTAATTTTTGACTGCACGCGGCCTCCTGAATGTTACATTGTTGGGTGCTAGGTTTTGTTGTAAACCTTTAGAGAGTGTTGGGCTTAGTCCTGGTGTGCAATGAAGCTGCTGGGAACCCGATGACCCTTTCCAGGCTGGCCTTGGGTGCTGGCAGGCCAGATGCAGGTTATCTCAGTGCCATAGCAGCTCCCTTTGGAGGGCTCTCCCCGGTGACGCTCCCTCCTGGTGGGGATGCAGCTTTTTCCTGGCCTGCGTGAGTTCCAGGTGCTGTCCCCGTTCTGTTCTCCAGGGCTGGGCTTTCTCCCTTCTTGCAGTCTCACCCCAGGCACGTGCAAGTTGGCACCTGTCTAAGGCTTTCAGGGAGCCCTCTGTGGACCTCGGGGCTACCTCTCTGTGCAGCCCTCTGTCTCGGGTCCTCTGTGCCGTGGCTGTGCCGTCTGTCTCCTCAGTTCAGAGAGATGTCTGGGTTCTGTTCACAGCCCCCTCTGAGTTGCAGCATGGGAGGTGTCTTCAGGTGGTGAGCTGGGCAAGTGTGGGTGCCCCCCACTTGCTGTCTTAGGGGTCATGGTCCTGCACCCCAGACCCCAAGTCTGAAGGCTGCTGTCCATGTGTGTGGACACAGTTTCTAGTTGTTTATGGGGGAGGAGCCCCTTTCCTAGACGGGCGCCGGACTCTGACTGTGTCTGTCCCTGTTCTCTCCACTGGCCGGGGACCACGAGAGGCTCTGCTGGGGCCGGTGACGTTTACTGAGCAGTGGAGAGGACTGGCTCTGTCATGCCTCAGCTCTGTGCAAGCACTCAGTGGCCTCCTTCCCTCCTGTCCTACAGACGGGGACCTGGGCCTGGAGAGCGCTGTAGGCTGCCAGGTCACTCGGCCCTCTGAGGCAGAACCTGAGTTTGTGCTGCCGTCTGTCTGTCTGCAGAGCTTGGGAACTGGTGTGTGAGGTGGGGTGCCCAGAGTCCTGGGCGGTGGGTGCTGCACTCTCCTACGTGCGGAAGACCTCGGGGCACCAAGCGTGGGGCTCCCTGACGTCCACCTGGGCCCTGCCCATCCCCCACCCCATCACTGAGTGCAGAGTCTCCCTCTCGGTTCCCGGAGGCTCCAGACGACGTGGGTGCAGGTGGGGAGGAGTGAGGGGAGCACGGAGCAGGGCCATGCTTTCTGAGCCCTGACTGGACACAGCACTGGACGGGGCGGAGGCCCGGATGTTGAGCTGGATCTCACCTACTTCCCCTTCCACACGTCCCAAGCTGCACAGGAGGCTGGTCCGGTCCCGAGGGCCCCCAGAAGCTGCCCCGGCCGTGTTGCTGTCTGACAGGGCGTCCTGGCTGCAGCGGGGGCCTGTGCGGCCTGCGGTGTCTGAGAAGGTGTGAATGCCTGGAGAAGCCCAAGGACACAGAGACTGCACTGGGAGCAGAGTGAATGTGTCTGTTATTGATTTTTCTCCACATGGCTCCCACGTTATTGCACACATGATTTTGTACTTGGCTGAGATTAAATATTAATACATTGAAAATTAAAAAAGAGTTTTCAGCCCTTTAAACAATTGCTTATGGCACAATTAAAAGGCAAACGAATGATGTTTTTTAGGAGCAAGTTTGTTGACCTGAGTCTTATTTGTGAGGGCTGGAGCTGAGGGGAGGCCCCTCGAGGGGGCGTGGGGAGGGAAGCCATGTGGCACGGCCACTGTGCAGTGGGCAGGCATCTGCTGTTTATTGAGACAAGATGAGGGGGCAGGCTGCCCTGGTGCCCCTGCTCTAGAACCGCAAATACCAGGCGCAGCCCTTGACGAGAGACCCTAGCCCATCCACCTTTTCGATGTAAACCAGGTTTCCATGCGTCTCCCTCGCGGCTGCGGGGGATGGGGGAGGTCGATCAGCAGAGAGCGAGCTAGGCGGGTGGATGGGGTGTGGGCCGTGGCCGTGTGCAGGACGCTCCCCTCTCCCTGGTGAATGGACCGTCACCTCTGCTTCCTGGAGCCGGGTCCTCGTGTCTGACTTCTCTCGTGCTGTGACCTACA
The DNA here is from genome assembly GCF_002776525.5 of Piliocolobus tephrosceles. NCBI lineage: Eukaryota > Metazoa > Chordata > Mammalia > Primates > Cercopithecidae > Piliocolobus > Piliocolobus tephrosceles. The sequence continues at coordinate 35,818,238 of NC_045453.1, forward strand.
CGGTCAGGACTACACGGCCTTTCCTCTGAGCTGGGGTTCAGCCACTTGCAACTGAAGGATCCTGACTGAGCCCAACTAAAGTAGGAAAAGGGCCTCTGGAGTTTTCAGTTATAGGAACCGAGGACGGCTTCAGGCACAGTGGGGTCCAGGTGCCACTGTTGGCACAAAGCCTGGATCTCCTTCTGTCCCTCAGCTGTGATGTGTCCTGGGCTGACTTGACTCTGAGGCAGTAGAACCCTCAGAGTGGCAGGAGCTGCTGGCAGCCCCAGAGGAAAACAAGCACCTCTTCCCTCCAGCATCTGATCTCTCTTGGCCTGGAAATTCCGTCCCGAGGCTCCTTCCCCGGTCTCAGTCCTGGTGGTTTGAGTGGCTGATCAGAATCTCCCGCACCACCCACAGGAGACCCAGCTGGGTCCGGCTGGTCAATGCCAAGCCCTGGACCTGCGTGGTGGTGCCCCCGAAGGCTGCTCAGAGCCAGACCCTGCAGATGGAACCTCTGTCTGTTGGTTCCCCTCTTCCCCCTTCACACCCTTTAGATACTTCCTGCAAGTCTGGCAGGAGGCGCAGCCTGGCCCAAGGGAGGTTTGCAGGGTGAAGAGTCACCAGGGGAGGTTTGCAGGGTGAAGAGTTCCAGGAGGGCTTCCTGGAGGGGGCTGCATTTGGGTGGTGTCCTGAGGGAGCAGATGTTGTCTTTCCAGGGGACCAGGTCCCACGTAGAGGCTGTGAGCTGCCCACACACTCTTCACCCTATGCCTCTCCTTTCTGTCCCCTGCCGCTCCCTGGACCACAGCTGGGCAGATTCTTCCTGAGCACCTGGTCCAACCTGGCTGAGGCCGGTCAGTGGCGTGGTTAACTTGGGGCTGCACGGGGGGCTCCTGCCATCTCAGGATCCCCAGCGTGGACCCCTTCCCTGCCTGCCTCCTTCAATCCTTGTTGCCTGCTCTGAAGGGAGGGATTTGGGCTTAGCATGTCCACCGATGCCACTTCTTTTAATCGTCAATACGGTCGGCATCTGCCAACCTTTCCCACAGTGACTGGCCTCTCCTTGGGCCACTGTAGGCAGAGTGATGGGGTCAACTTGACAATTGCTTTCGCTGTCAATCCAAGTTCTGCTTAATTAGGAGGAACGGCAGCACGGCTGAGAAAATGAGGGTGTGTGTGTTTGAGCATACATGAGGCCTTCCAACCTGAAACAGATGCGCCTGCAGCCTTGCAGCCTGGGGGGTTGTGCAGCCTCAGGCCCCTGACCCGGCCCCACCCCCCACAGCCCCAGGGTCTTGTGGTCGCCCACCAGGGTGGTACCACCTTGCGGTGACAGCACAGTACATGGGCTTCTCAGAGCCAGAGTTTTGAAATTAGGCAGATTTGAGTGATTTTTAAGAACGGCCTGGGAGATCAGAACTATTTCACATTTTCCAAATATGGTGAGGCTCTAGAGTGACGTGAAAATTAGATGGTACGGCATAGCAATGTCAGTTATGTGAACAGCCGCCACCCTCACGCGGGCAAAAGCGGCTAATGGGAAGGACTGGATCTGGAGCTGCCACTTTGTGCTCCCTGGCGGGGGCGGGGGTGGCTGCCCAGTCCACTCTGCAGGGCAGGAGCTGGGTTCCGCGAGCTCCTGGCCCCCACGCCACTGGACACTGACCAGCCCATGTCGAGGTGGATCTGAGGTGTGACGGACAGAGGGCTGGAGCCTCTGGGCCTCCTGTGGGAGGCAAACCCTCACTTCTCCATAGCTGGAAGATCAGCAAGCGAGAGGTTTTACGAGGCTGTCAACAAGATTTCATCTTTGTTCTGATGCCGTGGTGCCTGTGTGATAATTTAAAACCGCTGAGCCCGACATGCTCACGGGCCAGGCCTCATTGTGAAGGCACAAGGCTCTGTCGCTTAATCATACACCGTGACTGGGAAGCTCTGATGAGATGAAGCTTCCCTTCTCCCTTATTCCTCTCAGAGGGGGCCTGTGAGGCCAAGAGCTTCACAATCCTGCTGCCCTTGGGGACATCATTACAGCTCCTGGTCTCTGCACCTCTGCTGTGAAGGGCTCCCTGGGAGAGCCGTCCACCCCTGACTGGGCACTGGGAGTCTTGGGACCATCCTACTCCAGCTGTGTCTGCTCAGGGTGAACCCTGAGTGTTTGTGCTGTGACTGGGAACCTGGGCATTGGCTGGTGACGTGCTTCCGGCCTCAGCTTCCCATGGTCCTTGGGAAGGTGGCTTCGGGGATGGTGTGTTGTAAATTGTCAGCGTCACCCCTGGGAAGGGCTCCGAAGCAGAAGGACGGGGGTGTCTGTCTCCAGGACCCAGATTGTCCTATCGGGAAGGGTTGAGCGAGGGTGGGGAGGGTCTCCTAGGGGGACACCAGAGCCCAGCCGGAAGGTGCGTAGAGCCTGCGCCGTGGGCGAGTTCTGTTCTGGCTGAGCAGTTTCTCTGCGGCCCAAGGTACTTGCATTGGTTTTTTGGGTTGGGTTCGGGGCAGAGAGGGGGAGTGATGGGGCTGTGGGGGGTGGAGGTGGGGCTTTGTTTCACTTAGTTTTGTACCCTCCACGATGTTCTTTCCCATCAAGGACGGGAACACACCACCCACAAAATGACCTTGGAGAGATTTTGTTATTTTTTAGATAGAAAAAACAAAAAAAACAAAAAAACCCCAAGTAACCATTTGAGCTATTTTGACGGTGGAGGCAGCGAATCCTGGGGAAAGCCAGACTCCTAAGCCCCAGACGCCCCTGCCTGCTGAATTAGGTCCCTGCCCAGTGCTGGGATGTTCACAGGCTCTGGGATCCTGCGGGATTTGGAGGGTCCCCGCCCAGCGCTCGGACAGTCACAGGCTCTGGGATCCTGCGGGATTTGGAGGAAGCAGCTGTGCTGTGTCCAGGCTGACTCTGCCCACGCCCGGGCACGTGATGCTGACTTCACACTCACCTCTGTGAAGATCACAGGATTTAAGCTGTCAGCGTGGGACAGGCATCTGCTTGAAGGATGATTGCGCCAACAAAGCCACCTCCCTGAGCCATGCTTGATGCGAGGCTCCTCCTGCCTCTGAGCAAATGCTGGCTGCCCAGCCCGGGAGCTTCCGGAAGCTGTTTGCTTCCTGTGTGCAGGAGGAAATGTGTGTCTGCAGCCATGTGTGGGCCGCTGTCTCCTGCTGTACCCGGCCTTCCTCATGGCGAGAGCTCTGTGCTCTGTGGGCTCTGGAAGGACGTTCCGGGCCTGGTGGGTCTTGAGAGTGTTGGGCAGCGGCCGCCCTGGGGGAAGGACCCTCACCAGGCTGGCCCAGGGCAGAAGCGGGAAGGATACGGCTCAGCTGCCGCCCAGCTCTGTGTGCCAAGTCCCTGCGGGGACCCTGGAAGCTGAGAGGGGCGGCTGGGTGGCCACACAGCGGGGTGGGAGGTGAGGGGCCTGAGGAACGCGTGAGGTGCCGCGTTCCCCGGGCAGCATCGCTCACATGCAGGGCGGCTCACTGCATGGCCGTGTGAAGGCACTGGAGGACTCGTAGCACTGACACGCGGCCTGAGGCGAGAAGGATGGTGGGGTCCTGAGACCACCCAACACCGGGCCGCAGACTGGGGGCTTCGACAACAGAAGTTCAGTCTCACTATGCTGCAGCCGGACGTGGGAGACCTGGGTGCTGGAGGTTTGCTGCGACCCTGGTGTTCTTGGCTCGAGAAGGCATCACTTGGCCTCTGTCTTCATCTTCCCCTCACCTTCACATGCCTCTCCCGTGCGTGTCTGTGTCCACGTTTCCCCCAAGGGCACAGTCACATTGAATTAGGGCCCACCCTGCTCTAGCCTGACCTTGTCTTAACTAATGACCTCTGCAGTGACCTTCTTCCCAAATAAGGTCACATCTCAGGCACCGAGATGAGGCCTTTGACGCTGGAATTCTTAAGAGACTCAATTCAACCCCTAGAGGGAAGCCTGAGCCGAGATGTGTCGTGGATGGGCTGGAGCTCTGTCCCCTGGGCCTCTCTCCTGCCTGGTGCCTCCATTTAAGGAGCAGCTTGAAGGAGCTGAGACCTCCAGGCCGAAACCCCGCCTTGGGCATTGAGCACTCCTGTCTCGGGCACAGGCTTCCCCTCTGCTGCCGCCTCCCTCCCTGACCTCAGCCTGCTTCCCTTCGCTGAGCCTCACCTTTGAGCGTCCTTCCTTCCCCAGCGCCGTGGAACCCTGCGCGGCTGGGGCAGCTCAGACAGCCGAGTGCAGGCGGTGGCAGCTCCCAGGGCCTGGTGTCTTGGGTGGTGGCTGGTGTCTTGGGTGGGGCCTGACGTCTGAGGCCTGCAGATCAGCCCTGCTAGCCCTGCCCCATGCCCAGGCTGCCCCCTTGCCTGGTTGGGGGCTGGTGGAGCAGGGAGCCTGGCGGGCTTCACTCTGGGCCTGCCAGGAAGGTGGCACCAGGTTAACCTTTATGCCCCCGACCCCTTCCATAGGGAGGGGCAGGACCAGCTCAGAATTTTTTTTTTTTTTTTTTTTTGAGACGGAGTCTGGCTCTGTCGCCCAGGCTGGAGTCAGTGGCAGGATCTCGGCTCACTGCAAGCTCCGCCTCCCAGGTTTACGCCATTCTCCTGCCTCAGCCTCCCGAGTAGCTGGGACTACAGGCGCCCACCACCATGCCCGGCTAGTTTTTTGTATTTTTTAGTAGAGACGGGGTTTCACAGTGTTAGCCAGGATGCCAGCTCAGAATTTTTACAGTACCGTGCAAAATAAGAACACTGGGCTTCTTCCTCGAAAATGAAGAATTCTGGGACAGCAGTGGTGGAGCACGAAGCCTTCTGGGCGCAGGCGCGGAGACACCAGGGACGCTGGCCGGGGGCGAGGACGGGGTGTTACCGAGGAACGGGTTTCCTCCTCTAGCCTTGTTCTGGCGATCACGCCTGTGGAATCTTTAAAAATACAGAACAGAAAAAATGCCAGCCCCCTGCAGCCTGATCACGAGAAAGCCAGGACCTCAGGGCACCTGCTGGCTGACCTTCGCTGAGCTAGAATTCACACACTGCTCACGCTCCCATCTCGAAGGGGTGTTCCGCAGCCTTCACATTCACAACGTTGCACAACCATTGCCACTCATTCCAGAACATTCCGCCACCCCAAAAGGAGCCCATCAGAGTCTCCTCGCTGTCCCTGCTAGCCTCTTGCTGTCCCTGTGGACTTGCTGGTTCTGGACACTTCATGGAGACAGAATTGTTGCAATACTGGGCCTTGTGGTATGGACTACGGCCCTCTGAGCGGTCTTGACCTGTCCACCTAAAACCAGACGCTGAAATTAACCAGGCCCACCTCTCCAGGCCAGGGCAGGTGAATTCCAGGGGACCCAGCCCTTGCCTGCACCAGGAGAGTAAGTGGTTTATTAATAGGGTAACTTATGCGGGCGACTGTGCACTGGGATGGACCAGCATCTATCGTGGCTTCCCTGTAAGGCAGAAGGGCCGAGGCCGTGGAGAGCTGGGCTGGCTCTTTTGCGTTTCCTGATTTCACGATGTCCTTTGTGTGCTTAGGCCCGTCCTCTCCAGGGTCCCAGCCGTCCTCACCCTGTTCCCTGTGAAGAGTGAAGAACCAAAGTGGGGCGGGGAGGGGGCTGGTGGAGAGAGGGCCGGTGGGGAGGCAGCTGGTGGGGAGGGGGCTGGTGAAGCAGCATCAGGTGCTGGCCTGGCTGCGGCAAGTCAAGTCGAACTGATCCAGGACCTTCCTTCTGTGGCTGCATCAGGTTTACAATTAGCGGAGGGCACTGGCGGTGGAGGAGGGCATTAGCCACGCCTGCTCTCGGGCTCTGCCTGCCAGAGTGCCCTCATGTGGCACGAAATTAAGGCTCAGCCTTTCCTGACAGCAGATTTCCATTTTTCTTCTCCTTCCTCCTCTCTTGGCAACAAAGTCCTTCACTGGGCAGAGGTTGGGCAGTGGGGTCTCCACTCTGATCCACTTCCTGCCTCCCGCCCACGCCCTGGAAACCCCCGCCCATGACTCTTTTCCTGAGGGGGCCTCCTGCAGCCTCTCCCCAGTGGGTGCTTTGCTCTGGGCACCGCCTTCCCCCCGGGGCGGGTGGGGCAGCGGCTGGGACTCAGGAAGACGGCGTCCGGTGGGGCTCTCTCCGTGGGTGTGGGACTCAGGAGGATGGCCGTCCGGTGGGGCTCCCTCCGTGGGTGTGGGACTCGGGAAGATGCCGTCCAGTGGGGCTCTCTGCGTGGGTGTGGGAGCCGAGTCCCCTCTCTCCTCTGGGACAGAACACTCCGCTGAGCTCCCCAAACTGTTCCCATGTCGAGTTCTGGGGGAGGGAGTCTGTTCAGAGAGGGTGCAGTCCTTCCTTGTAGGAGGCACACCTGCCATTTAAAGAAGCTCCGCTCTTAAAAAGCACAGGTGGCTTGAGCAGAAGAGCTGCTCCTGCTGGGAGGCGCAGGAGGCTGAGCGGGGCCCGCCCTGCAGGCTCGAGGCCACAGCTGGTGCCATTTCCCATGATGGCTCCAAATGCACCCGAGTCCCCTGGGCCTCCGTGTCTCTGGGTGCGGGTCCCCCGGGCCTCTGCGTCTCTGCGTGTGGGTCCCCCGGGCCTCTGCGTCTCTGGGTGCGGGTCCCCCGGGCCTCTGCGTCTCTGCATGCAGGCTCAAGTTTGCCAACGTCCATGCACGTCTCAGCCTCTCAGCCTGGACTGGACAACTGGGCTTTGGGAATTCATTTAAATTCCACCCCCTACACGCCTTCCCTGGATTCAGGGCGCTGTCCCATGCGTTCATCACACGTGTGCTGCCATGAAGGTGTGGGGACCCCCCCAAAGGCTTCCTTCCCTGTCCTGCGTCCTGCCCACAGGTGGTGCTGCTGGCACTGGGCCTGACCTGGCATTGCCAGTGGTCCCCTGTTTTGAGTTATTGACCAACAGTTCACTGTTGGGCCCCGCGGGGAACTGGCCTGAGGCCACTTAAGCAGAGGCACGATGAGGAAAGATAAATATTTCATGGTCTGGGCTGGTGAGAGAGGAAAATAAATAGTGTATGCCATCCTCAGTGAGGCGCAGGCCTCCCACCCAAGGCAGCGAGTTGCACTTCCAGGCTTGTTCTCTTCGCCCCTTTAAGGCAAGGCTGCAAACTGCCAGGCTGAAGGCTGTGCTGGGAGCAGGCAGGTATCCTGACTCCGCCCGGGTGTGAGGCCTCCCAGCAGGTGAAGCAGAGCCCTGAGATTCACCAAGGCCCCCTGTCCGGGCCGTGGAGGCAAAGCCTGGGACTGGGAGAGACCCTTCAGGGCCCCCTGTGGGAGCCAGACGCAGGCCTGGGGGTGTCAGAGGTGGGAGCGCGCCCAGGCCCCTTGTGTGGCTGGGAAGCTGCTCCAGCCCCGCTCCAGGCTCTGGAGACAGAAGAACGGCGTGGGCGTTTCACAAATGGTGCGGACAGTCCCTAGGTCACGCCGGGGGACAAGAGTGGCCACTTTTAGTTAAAAACAGGTGACTCCGGGACGGGCGCGGTGGCTCACGCCTGTAATCCCAGCACTTTGGGAGGCCGAGGCGGGTGGATCACGAGGTCAGGAGGTCGCGACCCTCCTGGCTAACATGGTGAAACCCCGTCTCTACTAAAAATACAAAAAAATTAGCTGGGCGTGGTGGCGGGCGCCTGTAGTCCCAGCTACTCAGGAGGCTGAGGCAGGAGAATGGCATGAACCCAGGAGGTGGAGCTTGCAGTGAGCGGAGATCGTGCCACTGCACTCCAGCCTGGGTGACAGAGTGAGACTCCGTCTCAAAAAAAAAAAAAAAAAGCCAGGTGACTCCGTCCGAGGACCAGCACGATGCTGTGTTAGATCCCGTTAGTCCCTGTGGAAAGCTGTTGGCTTTCCCTGGAGAGGACCTGTTCTGTCCACGGCGCTTCCTGAGCTGAGGCTGGTGCCGGCTGCCGGCTCCACCCACTGCCCTGCGAGTGAACGAGAAGGGGTGCGAGCAGGGCGTCCACGCGCTCCCATGGGGGACCTGGGGCTTCCGGATTTTCCTTCAGCGCTGCTTGTGGCGTGTCCTTTCACCAGCAGGACGAGTGTGCCACTCACGCTTTGGGAAACACGGCCTTGTAGTGGAGCCGCTTCAGCATTGGGGGTGGCAGAGCCCAGTGCCTGCTGGGGCATCGCTGGGCATCGTGGAGCTGGAACTGGAGCCAGGGGTCCCAGCTGCTGCCCCTCAAGGACCCTGTGGCTCAGGAAAGCCCTCTTGTTGCTAACGTGTCACCCGAAGGGCTTGGGGACCTCCACGCAGGATGGGCTTCAAAAGTCAGCTCAGGCAGTGCCCTGGCCTCGGGTGCGCAGGGAGACCACTGGCCTCCCTCATGTCAGCTCTGTGCTGATTGTCTCGTGGTTCCCTGGCAGCCCTTCTAGAATGTTCTAGAATGTTCTGTTCATGTTTCTAAAGCAACCATCAGCCCATCCTCAGTAACACCGTCTCCAGGACCACAGCCAACTTGTAGCAGTAAGAGTCAGTGCTGGGACTAGAGGCACCGGCAACATGGCCAGTGCTGCAGCCGGAGGCAGGCAGGGCTGACCTGTCCAGGGGCCAGCAGGGCTCAGGCAGGAGGTGACTCTGGGTGGAGGGGAGAGGGGGTGTGGGAGCCTGGGGCTGGGAGGGGTGGGAGGATGCCACTGTGGATGAGGCTGGTTCCCAGCCCCAGAAGCCAGGCCTGGGCCCCTCCAGCTCCACCTGTGCTCACCTGGGCAGGTGGTGCCCCACCCTGAGCCTCTGCTCTCTGGTCCTTAGGGTGGGGGTGCAGTTCATGCCCCGTGGGCTGGGTGGAAGAATAAACCCCCACCTAGTGGGCACGTGCAGCGGGAGCTCAGAGTGCTCAAAGGTTCCTTGTGTGGCTGCTGCTGACTCTGGGGAGGGACGGGGCTGTTGGAGCGGGGCCACCTGGCTTGGCCTGTTGCCCTTGGCAGCAGGAATACAGCTGCCCTGGGGGCTCCTCTGCTACATGGGCACTCAGGGGTGCTGGTCGTTGGGTCCAGGCAGGGTGGGGGCAAGAGTCACTGAGGGGCCCTGGGTTTGCATCTTAGGTGATGCTGCAGACATGAGTGGCCGGGGCATCCAGAGCTTCCCTGAATAACTGGGCCGTGAAGATGAAGATGTCAGGGCTGCAACCTCCTGGGCCTACCCTGGCCAAGTTTTCAGGATGTCCTTTGCTTCTCTTTCAGGGAAGGAGCAGCCCTACTCCCTCTGACGGGGCTGCCTGGGAGGGTTGGATTTGTTGTTTGTAGGGAAAGACTGGGACGGAGAGTAGGGTGCTGTGGCCCCTCTCGTCCCTTTCTGGTTCCTGAGGCTGTCTGCACAGAGCAGGTGGGCACACGCTGGCTGGATTTCATCTGCATCAGAGGAGGGTGAGAGGATGATCTCCTGGTGGGCAGTGCAGAGCCTCCGCTCTGGAGCGTGGAGAAGGATCCACACTTCACTGACCACTGGTGTGTGGTCAGAAGTGGGGACCTCAGGGCCTCAGATCTGGCTTCTGATCCCAGCTCTGTTTCCCTCGGAGCCACCCCTCCCTCACCCATCAGGAGCCAGTAGCAGCCCCGGCACAGCTGCCGTGGGATAAAGAAAAGAAGCCGCCCTCAGGAGCTGCCTGCTGAGTGACCGTGGAACGTGGCGTCTCCCCAGCGCTCAGCGGGTCCTGATGGGCCTCCTTTCCGCCGCCCTCCTCAGAGTGTGGGGAGTTCCACCCCTGACTCAGGGTCCCGGGATATTCAGTTTTGTATGTGATCAGGGGAGGCAGCACCTGACCCACAGAAAGCGCGGGCTACTGGTGGGGTCTCAGATCTGTGCACACCTGTGTCCCAGGCTCCTCACCGTCCAGGTGGCCGCACTGTCCCTGTGCTGCTGGACTTGGGGGCTTGGGTGCACCCAGCCCTGTGCTCCTCGGCCTCCCTGGCATGGGGGGAATGTCCGTCTGCGTGGCAGGGGCAAGGCCGTCTTCAGCGGGGCGACCTGGAGGCCACACGGTCTGCTCAGAAGTACCTGCATGCGGTTTGATGCCCTGCTGCAGCAATCTTGAAATGCTTAGTCATTTTATCTTTGAGTGCTCGCTTTATAAGTGCAATCTAAGGATGGTGGCATGAGCATGATGGAGGCTGGAGACGGTCAGTGTGTGAGCGCACTGCAGAGCCAGTGGTTCGAGAGGCCATGGCTTTCCCTTGGCTCAGAGCTGGTCCCAAATGCAGAAAGGAGGTGACGTTGCTCTCAGATGCACACACAACCAAGGACACATCGCAGTCTCCCTGGGACTCCTACGTGAGCTGGCCACCTGCACTGCAGATGAGGATGTGGAAGGAGAGAGAAAGACAGGAGACCGTGGCTCTTGCCTTCAGTCCTTCGTACCCAACAGCAACCAAGAGGGCATCCCGGCAGGGTGTGCATGGCCAGCAGGACCGCTGAGGCTGCGTGGCGTTTCCACTATGCTGCAGGAACAAGATGCACATGGCGCAGGAGCCGCAGAGCACGCGTGCAGAGGTTTCAGTGGTTCTGCACTGAAGTTAACGTGTGCATGTGTGCCTTTACTTATATTTGCATTACTTAGAATGACATTCAATAGCAAATGAAAGACAGCCGGCAAGTCAAAAGAGAGAGAATGCAGAAGGAAGAAGGCTTTGTTTGTGCCTCTGAGGGCACTTTCCCTCTTGCATTTGCATTTTGCACTGTGCAGATTTGCATCATGCAGCCACCCTGGCCTCCTTGGGTCTGGGGCTCCTTTTCCAGCACCCCCACCCAGTGGCTGTGAGCCCCTCCCCCACATGCCTCCCCCACTTTGATGGTGACAGTTGGGTGTGGAGGAACAAGCGTCAGCAATGGGTGGACTAGCTGTGTTTCACGTGGCCTCCTCACCACTCTGCGGAGCCCCTGGGGCAGGCACATTTCGGCTGCCAACGACTCTAGGTTGTTCTCTGGTGTCTCCAGGGGGCTGTGCAGAGCTAGTCCCTCCCAGCGAGGAGCTCTGCTCACGGGTTCACACCCCCTGCCATGTTCTCCAAGATAGGAATGTCTGATGAGAGACAACCCCAGAGAAGAATCAGCCGCTGCGGGTGGGGAAGGTGTTGGTCTCTCTTGAAACAAAGGAGGCCCGAGCCTGGGGTCATGGGGCTGGGGGTGGGGGTGGGATGGAAGGGGGTGGGCACTGTGACCTGAGACCAAGGGAGGTGGAGGTCTCAGGTCATGGGTGACGGATGATGGAGGAACGGGCCCAGGAGGCCCTGTTTGCTGGGGGCTTCTTTCCTTTTGTGTGGTCACCCTGTGGGGGCTCTCAAACTCACGGACTTTGGCTGTAGGGAAGTGCAGGGAAGAGCCTGGGAGGCTGCAGGCTCTGGGGCAGCCTGGCTTACATAGGGGATGGGAGGAGAGGAGACCCCGGGGCGGGGAGGGCACTGCCTGCCTCATCTGTGTTGGACTTAATTGGAGGTGACTTTGACTCCTGGTCTCCAGGGGCCAGCAGAGGGGCTGAGGACCCCGGGAATGGTTCTGTCTTCAGTCATCTCATTTGTCCAGAGTCTCTGGCTATAAGGAGCAGCCACGCACTCTGACACCCGATGGGGAAATGCTGCATTATTATTATGAAGTGTTTAGTAATCACGGCACCATCATTGCAGGCGGCAGGGCAGAAAGTGCTAATATAGTTTAAAAGCAGTACCTTTGAATCTGGACACTGGCAAGAAAATAAGCAAAATAAATACTTTTGTCCACCCCTCCCTACCCACTTTTGGTGACTTGGGGTGGCCTGGGTCAGTGCTCAGCCCAGTGTCCCGCAGCCAGAGCCAACCACGGCACACCTGGTCTCCTCCAGATAAATGCACAGCCCGTGTCTCCGCTGGCCTTTGGAATCAGCTCAATACTTGTTCAGATGCAGAGCGCGTGTGCCCCGCTAGGACAGACGTCATTGTTGTGCAGTGCTTGAGTGGCACCAATGAGCCACAGAAGAGAAATCCAGAAACACGGGATGCGCCATGTCATTCCATGCCATGGCGTCAGGAGCGGTGTGTAGCATCTTTTGGTTTGAGAGTAAAATTCCACAATCAGAAATGATACCTGAGCAAAGAAGCAAAGTGCACAGAGGCTGGAGACGCTAAAGCATCCAGTCCCAGGCAGGATCCCACCAGGTGGACAGGCAGAGGCCTGTGCGTGGGCGGACGGTGTGCCCGTGAGCAGCACATGCATGCAGGGTTACGGGTCAGCCACGAGCAGGACACGCACGCAGGGTCACAGGTCAGCCACGAGCAGGACACACATGCAGGGTCACGGGTCAGCCACCAGCAGGACACGCACACTCACGTGTGTACATGGGCAGGTGTGCTGGACCCACATGTGTCGTGGCGTCAGCCCTTCCTTGTCCCTGGGGAAAGGGCTGTTGGCTGTTGTGACAGGGAGCCTCTCAGCTTTGACGAGGCCCCAGGAGCCATGGTGTCTTCTGGCCGCCTCTCCTGGCCACCGGCCAGGAACCCCAGACCCCAGGGCCATGGTTGCGTCTGCTGTGCCATCTTGTGGACAAATGGACGATCCAATCCAGACGGCATTGCAGAGACTGACCGGGGCTCCCAAACCTGGCCAGAGCCGCCCTCAGGCTGCCCTCCTCACCTTGAGCCATTAGCCTGCTCTGCCACCTGTGTCAGGCCTGGGTGCCGTCCAGAGGCCTCCTTCCAGCCCTCTGCAAACTGGCCCCGTGTTCACGGGCGTCCAGCGGGATCCACCACGGAAAGACAGCTTTCTCAGAGGCATCTCAGCGCGTGGGCCCAGCCAGAACCTCAAGGGCTTCTGTCCCTGGAGGGCAGGGCAGAACGGGAGGACACAGGGATACAGAGGTGGCAGCTGGCTCGGCGGGAGCGGCAGGTGCAGCTTTCTTCGGCCCCCCATCCTTTGCAGCTCACCCTTCTCCCTCTAAGGCCCCCTTATCCCCAAACCCTCTTGGCTGTCTCTCTGAGTAAAGGACAGGCCAGAGCCGAGCGGGTATGTCCCCTGCCAGGGTCTCCTGCACGCCTGGGTCTTCTGGGCTGGGGAGTAGCGGAAGGATCTGCAGGGCTCTCGAAGTCGTCTGGGAGGAGCCTCAATGATGAGAGAAAGGAACAAGGGGTTCGGCTGGGATTGGCCAATTCCCTGGGTCATCTCAGAACCATGAGCTCGTCTTCCTGGGTTACAGTGTCCTGAGCTTGGTCGAAAAGGGACGAATGAAGGGCCGGTTGTGATGACCCCGCAGAGGTTTGACAGCTCCGTGTCCTTCTAAATCAAGTGTGGGTCTGGGTCCCTGGCCCCCTCCAGCCCAGGGTCCAAGCCTCCCTCAGGCAGAGTCAGCCTCTCGCTCCAGTGCCATCAGCTGTAACCTATGCGGGTAAAACGCCAGGAGAGGCTGGACCCCCAGCTCACTGGCCTGTGGCTCGGGCCTCCTGCACTTGCAGAGGAAGGGCTGAGGGTGGTAACTAGGAGGAGGGGCTGTGAGCCGGGGAGGGAACATGGCCAGAGGGGGACGAAGGCCACCGGGAGCACCGCGGGAGCCCTGCCGTCTGCGCAGGGTTCGGCCTTCCGGCCTCGGCATGGGAAGTCTCTCCATCTGTTCAGGTTTTCTTTGGGTCTTTTTTCCAACCATGTTTTGCAGTTTGCAGTGTACAAATCTCACACTTCCCTTGTGAAATTATTCCTAAGTAGCTTATTCTTTCTGATGCTATTTGACCAGGACACTTTCTGCATTTCATCTTGGGGTGTTCCCTGTCAGTGCAGAAATACTGCCACCTGTATTTGATCCTGCACCCCATGGCCTTGTTAAACTCCTTCATTCATCTTATCAGGTTTTACTTCATTTTATTTTATCTTCGTAGATTCCTCAGGCGAGTCCACCTACTGTGTGAGGCGTAGTTCTACGTCTTTTTTGCTAATCCCGGTGATTTGAGGTCCATGTTACTGCCTTACTGCCCTGGCTGGAACTCGCTGTGCAGTGTGGGAGGAGCGGGAGGGGAGGGTCCCCTTGGCTTGCTCCCTGCCGTGGGAGAGACCGTCAGGCTTTCCCCAGGAAACCTGCCATAGGTTTCCATAGATTCCATTACTAGGTCAAGGAGGTTCACTCTCATTTCTGGTTTGTTGAAAGTTTTTTTTTTTTTAATTACAAATTGGTGTTAGATTTTGTCAAATGGAGTTTCTGTATCAATTGGGATGATTATGTGGCTTTTGTCCTTTATTTTATTAATATGATTTATTACATTAATTGAGTTCTGGCTGTTAAACCAATCTTTCAGTCCTGGGAAATATCCCACTTGATCATGGTGTACAGTATTATCTTGTATTATCTTTTTAAAATAAATTGTTGGATTTGGCCAGGCACGGTAGCTCATGCCTGTAATCCCAGCACTTTGGGAGGCCGAGGTGGGAGGATGGCTCGAGCCCAGGAGGTCCAGGCTGCAGTGAGCCGAGATTGCCATTGCCTGGGTGACAGAGTGAGGCCCTGTCTCAAAATAAATAAATAAATAGTTGAATTTGATTTGCTAAGTTAAAAAGATTAAGTAAGTGTCCAGTTCAGCAGCATTAATTACATTCACAATGTTGTGTCACCGTCACCACTAACTACATCCCCGACTCATCACACCAAACAGAAACCCTGTCTTCATGAATAATAACTCCCCATTCCCCTCCCACCCCCAGCCTCTCTTAACCTCGAATCTGCTTTTTGTGTTTGTGAATTTGGCTGGTCCAAATATTTGATGCAAATAGAATTACACATTTTTCCTTTTGTTTCTGGCTTACGTCACTCAGCTCAGGGCTTCCAAGGTCACTCAGTGTAGAGCTTCCAAGGTCACTCAGCTCAGGGCTTCCAAGGTCACTCAGCACAGGGCTTCCAAGGTCACTCAGCGTAGAGCTTCCAAGGTCACTCAGCACAG